>NW_020172369.1:3394591-3412310 GCF_003031525.2 Neophocaena asiaeorientalis asiaeorientalis | reverse complement strand
TATATATAATATAATTGAATTCTCACATTTCAAGGAGGTAGACAATATACTCTTATTTTATATTAGAGAACATGGAGGCTTAGAAAAGTTATATAATTTGGCCTAGTTCACACAACTAGTTTGTGGAAAAGCACACACAGAAATCCATGTCTGTCAGACTTTACAAAATCACCCTTTTTAATGGACTATATTTGCTTCCTTTTAATTGACCCTTGTGAAAACCTTTTTTTTTCTTGAGCAAAAATTGTTTATAAAGTATTAATAATGCTCAAAAGAAAGAATATTGATATATTATAGGAGTAACCACTTATAATTTTCCAAGTGAGGTTGGAATTTTATGTTCAAGCAATTATAAATCTTCCTTTTCTGTACACTTGTTCAAGAGTGAACCACAATATCTCCAACTGCACAGGTACTGCTAACATTTGACTACATAAGTGTTTGTTACATGCTGGTTTTTAGATAAGAGATATTAAAAACACTGTGTCCTTAAGAGAGCATTTGTGTTACCCCTGTTTCCATATATCAGAAAATAATATACTCATTTTTATTGCTATCAATTTTACTATTTATTCTATGCCATGTTCTATTAAATCCAAATACTATAAATAAGCATAAGTATTTGTGAAATGTTATAAGAACATTTATAACAATGTTTTCATTTGTAATTACCTGGAAATATTTGAATCCACAGTGTAAATAAGCTTTTTGTTTAATGTGTTATTCACATATATTTGTGTTTGTTTTACATGAAAAAATAAAAGACTGAGGCTTTATTTTAATCAGAAAAAAAACCAAGATTTTTTTCTAAATATTTGACACAAAACTTCCTTTTGTGAGCATTTTTCTTAAAAGTTTCAAATACATCTATTTTGTCTACAATCTTATCGAAAATTTCTGCTATCAAGTCATCAAAAAGTCATAAAAATAATTTTAAAAATAATATAAGTAATCAAGATAGGAGTAAATATTCATTCCTGAAAAGAAAATTTAAGGATTAAGTTGATAGTAAGCAAATTGGTTAATTGTGTAGTACTGGAAATAGACATGCTTTCCTGAAATGCAAAGTCTATAATAATAGAATATTTAAAACTTCAGATAAAGGCTTCAGCAATAAGGAAACAAAGATTTTATAAGCTGGCACTTTTATAAAGAAAGACCTCTGAGGTGGGGTTAATTATTTACCTACTTCCCAGTTAATATTCAGTGGAGAATAATTAAATCCTCACATTTGTAAGATTATTTTAATGAGAATCTATGCATCTGTGAATTGTTTGAAGAAAGAAACTCATTTATTCTTGTAATTTATCTATTAGTTTTGTAAACCTGTTTTGTAAATTTTACTATGCTAGATCCTGAAACTGCAATGGCAAACTATTCTATTTGCCTTAAAGGACATGGGATTTCCAAGGAATAATAATAACTAAAAAGGCAATTGTAATGTATCTGATAGGCAATAATTTTCATCAGAGAACAAGAGAGTCACCTAATTCAGTATTTAAATATCAAGGAATATTTTCTGTTGTAAGACCTTCTAATCTGTGGACTAAATTAAAGATGATGAATAAAAGTTACAGAGATAAAGGCAGAGAGGAGTGAGAAGTGTTGATGAGGAAGGAGAATGAGTGCTCTGTGCCAAGTGAGAAAATTAGACAGAGTGACAAATGGGAATCATTGGAAGAACCACAAGTAGTATAACATGGTAGAAATGCCAAAAGCAAGACATATGGGTGGCCATATAGATAAAAAAGTAGGAAACAAATAATACATGGATTTATTATCATTTTTAGGGAAATAAAAATCAGTGAAGAGACTGGGGATATGTTTTTGGTGCTAGATTTAACTGGACATGGTGATGGAACAACAAAAAAGGATGCGGGATTTGTTTGGGCAAGGGCTGAAGTCGTATTCTGAAAGGAGGGGAATTATTTTGGGGTGAGAAGACATTGATTAGCTCACTTTTTAGCACATTTAATTTGATTGGCTTTTTGTATATCAAGTGAAAATGTCCAAGAGGAACTCGACCTGGAGCACAACAGAGAGTTCTAGGAAGGAGATATAGATTTAGCACATCACCGTATATTAGTAATTTATCTCCCAGGTAGTAGATCACATCTCTCATTAAGCGCGAGTCTAGTGAGAATGGAAGAGGGCCTAGTATTGTCTTCTTTTTCAGTCGATTTTATTGAAGTATAGTTGATTTAAAATATTGTGTTATTTTTATATATATATATATATATATATTCTTTTTCATATTCTTTTCCATTATGGTTTACCACAGGATATTGAATATAGTTCCCTGTGTTATATAGTAGGACCTACCTTGTTGTTTATCTATTCTATACATAATAGTTTACATCTGCTAATTCCAAACTCGCAGTCCATCCTTCCCCCACTCCCCCTCCCCCCTGGCAACCATAAGTCTGTTCTCTATGTCTGTGAGTCTTGTTCTCTTTTGTACATAAGTTCATGTGTGTCATAGTTTAGATTCCACATATAAGTAATATCATATGATGGTTGTGTTTCTCTTTCTGACTTACTTTACTTAGTATGATTATTTCTAGGTACATCCATACTGCTGCAAATGACATTATTTCACTCCTTAATATGGCTGAGCTGTATTCTATTGTATATATGTACCACCTATTCTTTATAGAATTGTGTTGGTAATATGTTACCTAGGCAGAGAAAGAGCAGTTCAGAAAGCATATTTTGAAGCATCAAATAGGCAAAGGGAAAATGAGTATAGTGACATGGATTCTTATGACGAAAATTCTTGTAAGGAATGAATTGTTATTAACAGTGTCATAGGCTATGGAGAAGAGTATAAGATGGAAAATATGCAGTGGATTTAGCCATTAAATTGTTTGCTCATTAAGGTGATAAATCCACTATTAGTGAATCTCAGGGCAATGGTAAAAAAGAATTATGGTTGTAGCATTCTTAGTACTAAACCCACAGTAACTAGCTTTAAAACAGCAAATAATGAATATTCATGAAGGAATGCAAAAGCATAAACTTGCTTACCAAATCTTAGAACATAAGACCTATAGTTAAACGATCACATTTCAAGAAAGTATTCCTTAAAACAAATTTAAGGAAGTGGTAAAGAGAATTTATACAGTAAGTAATGAATCCATGTCCTATTTTCCAAACCAGTTAAACAGGCCAAAAACAGGAATAGATTTTATAAAGTACTTAAATGTTCTTCTGAGTTAAAGATAAAAATTTACATAAGCTAAGCAGAGAAACTTAGGAAGCTATATCTCTAAATGTGTCTCACATTACTGAAGATAAGGATTAAAAATTTTATTGTAAGAAACAGTTTTCTATTTCTGGATCAATATGGAATAGCTTACTCATACTAACTACACCAAGGAAAGATGAGTGTTATCATCATGCAGTTAGAAATCTTATAGGAAAAGTTTTTAAAAAACAATTTGATAAGGTCTCCCTGGTGGCTCAGTGGTTAAGAATCTGCCTGCCAATGCAGGGGACGTGGGTTTGAGCCCTGGTCCGGGAAGATCCCACATGCCATGGAGCAGCTAAGCCCATGAGCCACAACTACTGAGCCCGCATGCCACAACTACTGAAGCCCATGTACCTAAAGCCCGTGTTCCACAACAAGAGAAGCCACTGCAATGAGAAGCCCACGTAGCACAACGAGGAGTAGTCCCCACTCACCACAACTAGAAAAAGCCTTCGCACAGCAACAAAGACCAAACACAGCCAAAAATAAATAAATTAAATAAATTTAAAAAAAAAAAGAAGAAACAATTTGACAAGCTTATTAAGTAGTGTGAAGTAGGTGCACTGATTAAGATCATAGTTTGGGTTGTTGAATTAGCAGATTTTTGATATAATATCCAGAAATTAACTATATTATAGTTAACAATTTATTTAATTTCTCCAAATATAAACCTCAGCATCCAGATTAGTAAAATTTAGCCAATAGCAGTATCTATCTCATGGGGTTATGATGAAGGATGACATAAAATTATCCATGTTAAAATATATACAAATCTGTGCCTAGTGTATGCTGGATACTTAATAAATCTTTTTCCTATTATTGTTGTTATTGGTTTTATTATAATGAATCATCATAAAATCATACCAAATATCTTGTCTTCTGTTCAATAACTAAGGGATGGTATCATACTTGAGTTAAATAAACTCACTTATTTGCAGTTTATTATAATGATTATCATTAGAAATTTTAAAAGATTACAGTAGAATGATCATATATGTAACCTCCACTGCCTCTGGGTCTCCCCAACACGAAGGAGCAAACATAAAATGAGAAATTTTACAATTTATTGTAGCCCTGGGTCTCTGCCCAAGTATGAAACAGTGGGAGATTAAGAGTTCAATTTCCCACAGTGCAGTTGCTTTAAGCAGAAAACTTTATTTTTCAGGGGTAGCATCCTTGATTATGTTTATTAGAATAAGAGTCTTCAGTTATTCCTCAGATTATTTTTACAGTCATACATACTGATTTCATTTTGCTAACAGCATGGAACTTCAGGTATTTTGAGTCCCCTGGTGATTTAAAGACTGTGGGCAGAAGAAATTTCCCCCCATCAATTCATCTATATTCCATTATTTTTAATATGTTTAATGTAAAACTGGTACAAATTTCAATAATATTGAAACATCAGAAAATAAGATGAAAATCTGTACTCATGTTGTTATGGTAAAGACATATAAACAGCATAATGGAAGTGTGTATTTTTACTGTTTTACATAAATTTAAGTAGCTTACAAGTTTTCTGTTTAAACTTTTTTTTGTCTTAACTCAGGCCAAAGAAAGCCATTTTATTTTTAGTATATATTTTATGACTTTGTTTTGGAAATCACTACATAGAAATTATTCATAACAAATTCCTATTGCTGTTCTTTCTATAAAGCTATCCATAATATATTATGAATGCTATGGCTGTTCAGAAACATTTTAAGAGCAGAGATCTTTATAAATCTATAGTGAGGAATGGAAGCCATTAGATAAATTTTGAAGAAGTTTTACAGTGGCAACAACTAGCACAAAAAAAAATAAGCAACAACTATAACAATGACATATATACCTAGCTATTTATTGTTTTTCTGTTATTAGGCTTTGACTGTAGAAAGTTCATTAACAAGTTACATTGATTAGATAGTTAGATTGATTAGAGTTCTTAAAATAATTGTATGTATTTAACAAAACTTTATACAGAACTCAGAAAATACATTTGAACACTTTGAAGAAACTTTGTGGTCATGTATGTCCTTTCATTTTTCTTGAGTCAACCAAAAACAACAGAAGAATCTTATAATTTTGCTAAGAATCTTAAAAGATATTTAGTCATGAAGATCTGCAATGGGGTCCTAGTCAGCAAATCAGTTTCCACATTCTAATCAAAATTTTCTCTTTCATACACTGAAATTTTTCCTACAGACTCTTAAATCCTTCTTGTGATAATTTGTTTCTTAACTTGAAAATCTATACATAGTATATATTATTAAGTCTACTTACCTTTCATCTGCTAGAATACAAGTGTATTTCTTTAGGATAGTTACTGATTGTCATTCCAAGATCCCTTGAATATGGATGATATTTTTCAAAATTTGTTATTTCTTTTCCCAATGCGTATACCAATAGTGTATCTAAATATTTGGGGTTTGTTATGAAATATGCCTCTTCGTTCTAGTCATCTACAGAGCCAGAGATTATCTACACTTATTTCTTAAAGATTTTGCATTCAGTTCACTATAGATCTCTCTACTATGTGATTTTCCAACACCTTGGACTTCAGTCTTCTCCTCCAAAGCTCTTGTCCCCGAACTTACTTTAGCCACCCACTTCAATCATCTTAGCCCACGTCAATAAATTTGGAATTGCAAACAACCCTATGTCATTCCATCATCTCTTTACCTTCTTGCCCCTCCTATTAACTTAACTGCTACAATTTTTTAACACTTATCAGATCTGCTACCAGCACCAAATGCCCACTGTTTCCTTTTTTTTTTCCTAAGGTTAACTAGACAATGGCTTTTCTTTTTTATTAATTTTTTAATTGAAATATAGTTGATTTACAATGTAGTGTTAGTTTCAGGTATACAGCAAAGAGATTCAGTATATATACATACATATATATATATATATATATATATACACATTCTTTTTCAGGTTCTTTTCCTTTATAGATTATCACAAAATATTGAGTATAATTCTCTGTGCTATGCAGTAGGTCCTTGTTGGTTACGTATTTTGTATATAGAAGTGTGTATACATAAATCCCAAATGCCTAATTTATCCCTCTTCCCCCTTTCCCCTTTGATAACCATAATTTTTCTACATCTGTGGGTCTATTTCTATTTTGTATATAAGTTGATTTGTATATATATATATTTTTAGATTCTACATATAAATGATATCATATGGTATTTGTCTCTGTCTAGATTACTTCACTTAATATGATAATAGGTCCATCCATATTGCTGCAAATGTCATTCCAGCTGCTTATCCTCCACACTCAGTCTCCAGTGGACATCTTCATTTCCCTGTTTATGCAGGACATGGTCCATTGTCCATGATCATACTTGTTCCCTGGTAGACCTCTTACATCTCTTTGTCTCTCACTTCCTCTGTCTTCCAACCCTTGTTCAATTCAACTCTTGGCCTACTCTGCCCCTGTAGATAAGTAGCTTAACAACACTAAAAAAAAACCCTAAAAACTTTAACTAACCTTAAGTACTTCCCAGGAATTCTGTATAGTTCCCTACTCCATTCACTCTCCATCTATTCTCGAGAATTCTTTTATACTTCTCCCTACTTTTCACTATATCCCTCCTTTAGTCACTCTTGAAACCACTGCAGTTAGGTATTCAGAAAATGTGTTCTTACTAAAGTTACAGGTGACTCCCAAGTTTCCAAGTTCATTGGTCATTTCTCAGTCCTCATTCTACTTGACCTATCAGAAGCATGTGACAACTGATCACATTCTCCTTCATGGAATACATTACTTCCTTGTCTTCCAAAACACTATTTTCAATTGGTTTATTGTAATCCAATGACTCATCTCTCTCAGTTTTATTTTCTGTCTCTGATGTACTCATATTGGACTGCCACAGGACTCTATCATTAGTGCCATCCCCATCTTTACATACCTTATCCATGATTATGGCTTGATACACTAATGATGTGCTAACAACTCCCAAACATGTACCTCTAGCCAGATATTTACCCTGAAATCCTGACACATCTGTACAACTCCCTATATATCATCACTTATATGTCTAATTTTTAAACTTAATATCTCTAAAACCAAGTTCTGCTCTCCACACAAACTTGCTCTTCCCCTCATCTCTTCAATCAACAAAATCTCTTTATTCAGCTTCAAAAGTGTGAGTCATTCTCTAGTTCCTTTCTTGCATACCAACACGAAAAAAAACGGTAAATTCTGCCAAATTTATCTTCAAAGTATACTGAGAATCATCACTTTTCAGAGTATACATTTCTACCTCTCTATTCTGAGATATCAAAATTTGATAATATAATTATTTTAATAGTTTCTTGATTGTCCTTTCTTCTCTCATTCTTATCCTTGTAATTATTCTCCTCTGCCAGCCAAGGTGATCCTCTCAATATTTAAATTAGATTATATAATTCCTGTGCTCTGGCTACTTAAATGAATTCCTATGCTAAGAGAGTGAAAGGCAAAATCAGTATAAAGGATTAGACAGCCTACAGAATTTGATTTCATCTACTACTTTGACCTCATTATCTATCCACTCACTCTGCTTTTCTCTTCTCCAGCTACATTAGTCTGCTTATGTTTCTTTAACATTCCAAGCATATTCTGTGCCCTGGTCTTTGAACTTCTTATGTATATAACATTTATGTGTGTATATAAGTGTTTTACCATCTGTATACTCTCACCAGAATGTAGAACAGCTTTCATAATTCCTGACATATATGATGCACTTAATAAAATAAATATATGTTGAATAAATTTATAAATTAGAATTTTAAACCTGAAACTCGTCCTTTGGTTTCAGGTATTTGTATTTGGTTTACTGATACTTTAAGTCATTTTTATTTCCCTAATGGGATCTGATTTGGCTACACTTATGGAAGATTTGTAATATCTCGAGCAAAAATCTATGCTCTAGCACAACCTGTGAAGAGCTCTATCCTGAACCAAGTCTCATGTCCATTGATCTAGCGAGGTAATCCTATGCCCATTTAAGGTGGAATTAATTTAAAACAAAATCATATCGTCCTTTTACTCAGGATCAGATGGTGATATATCACTATGTTAGTGGACGGATGACTTATTTCTGTTTCAAATACAGTTCCTTTTTCTAGCATTCCATCAAGGCCCTATTCCATATCCATTTCTCTATGTGGACTCAATTTTAAAGTTTATGGTTGTCAAGATCCTGGTCTAAATTGTCTGACTCCTGCTCTAGACATTTAGGTGAATTTCATGAAAAAAATTCCCTGCCTGGGAGTCCTAACTGCTAGGCCACAGAGACCAGCAGCTAGGACATAAGCCCCCAGTTATTGTCTGCCTTATTGGGAAAGAATTCAGGCAAGGAGGCAGAAGGTAAAGAGAAAAGTAAAATGTTTATTGGAAAAACAAAGCACATGCGGAAAGATGCACAGGCGATCTCAGAGAGAGTGAGTCACACCTTTGGGAAGTTTAAATCCTTTATAAAGAAGCAGTTTTCCGGGTCTTTGTCTCCCTTCTGGCCAATCATCTTGCTTTGTTACCCCTGACTAATCTGTCTCAGGACCCTCCCCTTACATGCACACGCACCTCTCAGCCAAGATGGACCCTGACAGGAAGGTGTCTGGGAGAAGCAAGAGTCACCATGGCCTGGAGTTGTCCCCTGACTTTTGACCCCCAAGGAGCATTTCTGCACATGTGTTGTGTCTCCCTTGCCCCAAGGAGGGGGGGGGGGAAGCAGAGATCCTTTGATCCTTTGCTCAAATAGGTTTTGCCCCCTTTGTTCTCGCCATGACTGCTATCTTAAGTTATCCACAATAGACAAAACTTGGCTATTTACCCCATTTCTGCCATTGCTTCCATTTCAGAGAGCAAATAGGAAGCTCATTTTAAATGTCTAACCTGAAGCCCACCTGTCTCCTGTCTCAGGAAATGCAAACAGGAGGCTAGTTCTAAGTGTCTAGACCAAGCCCACATTTTTTCCTGCCCTGTGAAATGTAAGCAGAAGGCTAGTTGTAAATGCTTAACCTGGAGCCCATCTATCTCCTGCCTTAATAGGTTGCTGTATATTTACAATAATGTTGTTTTTGATGGTGTCTACAGATCAAAATAACTATAATTTAATACAGACATTTATAAAGTTGAGAGTGATGGAATAAACAATGGTACTTCCACAAAATGAAAAAAAATAACAATGTCAATAATAATAATAATCATTAGAATATATGGAGATATGATGAGAACAAGTTTGGATCAAAAGAATGATGGGAGGTTTTCCCTGGTGGTGCAGTGGTTGAGAGTCTGCCTGCCAATGCAGGGGACACGGGTTCGTGCCCCGGTCTGGGAAGATCCCACATGCCGTGGAGCGGCTGGGCCCGAGCCATGGCCACTGAGCCTGCACGTCCGGAGCCTGTGCTCTGCAACAGGAGAGGCCACAACAGTGAGAGGCCCGCATATCGCAAAAAAAAAGAATGGTGGGAAAAATACAGTCTTTTCAGTAATTGACTACAAGCTCATTCCCAGTGGGAGGATGAGAAAAAAAAAAAGTAGGTCCTCTACCTCACACCATATACAAACGTCACTCCCAAGAAAATTTGTAGTTCTGAATATTTATAAATATATGTAATTTTAGAAAAAATATAGGAAAATATCTGGATCAGAAAAGTTTCTAAAGAGGTCACAAAAACATTATCATTACAGAAAAAATTAGCCAAATTGAATACAATTAAAGGAAGAACTCCAGTTCATCAAATAATATCATTAAAGAAGTATCTAATGAGTTATACATATATTTGTCTTTGTACAGCAGAAACTAACATAACATTGTAAATCAACTATACTCCAGTAAAAATGTATTAAATAAAAGAGTATATAATGAAAATTACAAAGTCATATAATGAGAGAATATTTGCACCAAATTAACAGAAATATCTCATATCTAAATAATACCTTTGAAAAATCTCCACAAATCTAATAGTAAGACAAATACCAAAATAGAATAACAAATGAAAGCCTTAAACAGGCATGTAGAAAAAGAAGATATCTACATGTGCCAATCATAATTATTCATTAAGCAAGTGCAAATTAAAAGCCCCAATGTGATACCAAACTATTTACCATCCTTAATGACTAAGGGAGGAAGGACGGAAGGAAGGAAAAGAGATAGAGATTACTAAGTGTTAGACAGAATGTAATACAACAGGAGTTTTCATATACAGCTATATATAATATATATTGGTTTAATCACTTGTACAACAGAGATTTTCTATTAAACTTAGAAATATGTATTCCCCCAAACTTAGCAATTCTATTCTTAAGTATAGGCTAAAAAATTGCATAAAAATGCAACTAAGAAAATATTTCAGTAGTACTAATAGACACATACTAATAGACACAAACTGGAAACAACCTAAATTTTCATAACCAGCAAAATGCTTAAAAAAGTGTAGTGCCCTCTTAAAATAGAATATTACATAACTAAAAAATTGGGAAAAATATAATGGCAAAAGACAGATGAAAACAATGCACACTGTACAAATGTCTTTAAAAGAAAGAGAAATATATTGAATACACCTTTAAGATGCAAACTTACGTGGTAAAATCATAAGGAAAGAAGGAAAAAGCAATAACAATACAAATTAAGATCAGGATTATTTTTGCCAAGGGGATCAATGGTTGAAAGAAAATATGACAGGGCCTTTAGCCTTTAAAGTTGTTAGTTGATGTTCTTTTGTGATGTGTTTACCCAACTGTTTACTTTGAGCTAAAAAGTATCTGCTTTTCTTTTTGGTCCATTCTTATGAATACACACTATATTTTACATTATAAAGACTACAAAATTCACCTGGACATGTTATTTTTTGAAGATGTTCTGTTGGAAAGTCAAACATTAATACTCTAGGATTAAAGGAGAATCACATATTAAAACAAATAGTGTTATTATATTTTTGAATAATTGTGAAAAGTTTAGTACTTTACACTTAAAATAACATCTTTGTTCTTATAGTTTCTATCTACTCAAACCCTATGAAAAAGAATAATGTTCCGTACTATTTCGAAGGAAGGTATATCTGATGTGCTCATTTTATAAGAAAGGAAATTGATCTTTAGTTTTATTATGTGATTTTGTTCAGAATATGCAGGGACTTGTCAATAGGGACAGAAAAAGAACAAAGATCTATGCTCCAAAATCAGTGCTCTTACTAATACACATGCTCTCCATAATGTAGATATATCCAAAATGTGATATCTTCTATATGTTTACACTTTCTGTGCCTCTATAAAATCCTAAGTTACGGTTAACTTCTTCATTGTTTCTAGAGATTTTGATAAATAAACAAGTTGGATTGGAAAAGGTTTGGAACTATACAGCAAAGTGACATGTAATTCAGGAAGAAATTTTTGATGAATAAGGAAAAATAAATACTTTTGGCAGCTCTGGGAGCCAATCTGAAAGTATCAAATTTCTAGAAGAAATCATCATGGGCAAAACACAAATTGGAATAAATACAATAGACCTCACCGAACAACCATGTTAATTGTCTGTATGTGCATATTTTTCCTTTAAGTAGGAGGAACTTTTTGTAATTAGAGAAGAAAATTTGAAGCCATGTTATTTTCAAAATGATGTGTATTGAATAGGGCCAAGTAAAGGTAATATTCATGAGGATACAGCTTCCTAAAGTGATAGAATTAACAAAATATTCATCTACCAAACAGTTAAAGAAGAATTTATACTAATTCTTCTCAAAATCTTACAAAAAAGATGAGGAGGAAATCCTTTCAAACTCATTTTACAAGGTCAACATTGCCGAGATACCAAAACCAGACAAGGGCACCACAAGAAAAGAATGTTACAGACATGAACAGAATAACCCTGATGAACATAGATGCAAATATTGTCAGCAAAATAATAGCAAACAAAATTCAGCAGTAACTTACAAAGATCATACAACATGATCCAATGGGATATATCCAGGGATGCAAGGATGGTTGAATATTTGTGAAAATGTGATGCACAACATTAATAAAATGGAGGATAGGGGCTTCCCTGGTGGAGCAGTGGTTGAGAGTCTGCCTGCCAATGCAGGGGACACAGGTTCGTGCCCCGGTCCGGGGGGATCCCACATGCCACGGAGCGGCTGGGCCCTTGAGCCATGGCCGCTGAGCCTGTGCGTCTGGAGCCTGTGCTCCATGATGGGAGAGGCCACAGCAGTGAGAGGCCCACGTATCACAAAAAAAAAAAAAAAAACAAAAAAAAGGGGGGCCCAAGGAGGGGAAGGCCCACGTAAAAAAAAAAAAAAAAAAAAAAAACAAAAAAAAAACAAGTAAACTAACTAAACTAAACTAAAATGGAGGATAAAAGTAATATGGTTATCTTGATAGATGAGAGTAAAGCCTTTAAAAAATTTCAACTTTCAGTCATGATGAAAACCCTCTATATCACAGGGAACTCTACTCAAATTCTGTGATAACGTAAATGGGAAAAGAATTTGAAAAAGCATAGCTACAAGTATATGTATAATGGAATCACTTTCCTTACACGTGAAACTAACACAACATTATTAATCAACTATACTCCAACATAAAATTATATATATAGTGTATACAAAATATATATAAAAGTATATATATTATATAGAATGTATAATATTATAATTATAATTATATACTGTATTATATATTATATATTATATACTGTTTAATACAATATAACAATAATATATTATGAATTATATTATTGTATATTATATTATTATAATCTATTATATTAATATATACTATATGCACTAATATACATATTAATAAATTAAACATATATACATTTAATATAATTATGTATATAATATATGCATAAAAATATACATAATATATTATTATATTACAATTACTATATTAATACATACCATATTGCATATTAGCGTTAATATTATATATCATATGTTATATATAAATATATGCAATTATATATGTTTTATGTAAATATATAGAAATCTATAACCTTGTAGACGAAACCTAACCTTTATATATGAAATTATATATGTACATTATATATATAAAATCTTTGTAGATTGAATGTACCTCAACATAATAAAGTTCATATGTGAAAATGTCACTGATAATATATACTCAGTAGTAAAATCTGAAAGATTTTTCTCTAAGGAAAAGATGCCACCTTTCACTAATTTTATTTAACATAGTACTGAAAGTCCTAGCCAGGCCATTAAGCATGAAAAAGAAATAAAAGTCGTCTAAATCAAAAGGAAAAAGTAAAATTGCCTTCATTTGCAGATAACCTTATCGTATATATAGAAAATTCTAAAGATTCCACCAAAAAACTGTTAGAACTAATCAACAAATTTAGTAATACAAGGTCCACATAAAAATATAAGTTGCATTTTTATATACTACAATCTATCAGCAAAGAAATAATATTATTAAATTTGCCTCCAAATAATAATATACCTAGGAGTAAATTTAAGCAAGAAGGTGAAGGATCTGTAGAGTGCAAACTCTAAGACACTGCTAAACAAAATTGAAGACACAAGCAAATGGAAGAATATAGATAAGAATAATTAATATTGTTAAAATGTCCATGTTACCAAAATAATCTGTAGATTCAAAATAATCCTTATCAAAATCTCAATGAAATTTACACAGAATTAAAAAAGCAATCCTAAAAATTTTATGAAACTACAAAAGACCTCAAGTACACAAAGCAATCTTAAGAAAGAAGAACAAAGCTAGAGGCATCACAGTTCCTGACTTCAAACTATACTAACAAAGACATAGTAATCAAAATAGTATGGCATTGGCATAAAAAGAGATACATTAATTAATGGAATAGAATAGATAGCCCAGACATTAACTCATGCCTATAGAGTTGACCCTCAACAACATGGGTTTGAACAGTGTGGGTCCATTTACACATAGATTTTCTTCAGTAAATGCATACTCCAGTACTACATGATCTAAGGTTGGTTGAATCCACAGATGCAGGACTGCAGATATGAATTGCTGAATATAAAGTTATATGTAGTTTTTTGAATGCTGGGGTTGGGGATCAACTCTCCAACTCCCACATCCTTTAAGGGTAAACTGTGTATATACACACATGCACAGGAATATTATGTAGCCATAAAAAGAAGGAAATCATGACATTTGTGACATAATAGATGGACTTTGATGTCATTATGCTAAGTAAAATAAAAACACTGCATGATCTAACTTCTATATGGAATCATAAAACGTTGGATTCATAGAAGCAGAGAGTTAAACAGTGTTTAACAGGGGTGGTAAACTGGGGGAAATGAAGAAAGTTGTTTCCATACTGCTGCAATGAAGACAGGAATAAAATATCTCTCCTGACCATATACAAATGTTTCCTTTTCTCTACAACCTGACACACCAACTTATATTTTTTTATTTTTTGGTAATAGATACCCTAACAGGTATGGGTGATACTTCATTGTGGTTTGATTTGTATACACCTAGTGATATTGATCTCATTTTCATGTATTTGTTGCCCATCTGTATGTCTTCTTTTTTTTAAAAAAAATGTTTATTCAGGTCCTTTTTCATCTTTTTTTTTTTTTTTGGTATTGAGTTGCATAAATTTTATATATTACAGATATTAACCCATTATCAAGTAGTTAATTGGCAAATATGTTCTTTCATTTTCACAGGTTGCCTTTCATTTTGTAGATTATTTTATTTGGTATGCAGAAGCTTTTTAATTTGATATAGCCCCACTTGTTTATTTCTGCTTTCATTGCCTGAGTGTCATATCCAAAAAATCATGGAAAGGCCAATACTAAGGAGCATTTTCTATATTTTCTTTTAGGAGTTTTATGGTTTCAAGTCTTACATTTAAGTCTCTAATCCATTTTGATTTGATTTTTAGGTATAGTATAATATAAGGAAACTGTTTAATTCTTTTGCATATGGATATCCAGTTCTCCCAAAAGAGTTCGTGTTATGAAAAAATAAACATAATGGACAAACCATTTGTTAGACTAACTAAAGAAAAAAGAGAGAAGACTCAAAATCAGAAATGAAAGAGAAGACATTACAATGGATGCCTCATAAATAAAAAGGATATAAGAAATTATTATGCATAATTTTATGCAAAGAGGATAACGTAGGAAAAAATAGATAAATTCTTAGTAACATGCAACCTAACAAGACTGAATTATGTAGAAAAATAACATCTGAACAGAGTAATAATGATTGAGATTGAAGAAGTAATTAAAAATTTCCAAGAAAGAAAAGCCAGATGACTTCATGATTGAATTTCCTCAAGTGTTGAAAGAATTAACAACAATCCTTCTTAAACTCTTCCAAACAAATTAAAGTAGACTGAATACTTCCAAATTCATTTTACGAGGATATCATCTCCTTTGTACCTTAACCAGACAAAGAGATCACAATAACGGAAAACTACAGGCCAATATCTCTGATGCACAGATGTGCAAATTCCTCAGTAAAATACTAGCAAACTAAATTCAACAGCACATCAAAAAGATTTTACACCAAGACCAGGGGGACATATCTCTGAGATGCAAGGTTGGATTAAGATATGCACATCAACCAATGTGATACACCACACTAACAGAATGAAATATAAAAACCACATGATTATCTCAATAGATGCAGAAAAAGAAAAAAGCACTTGACAAAGTTCAACATCTATTCATCATAAACAATCTGAAGAAAATAGATATAAAAGGAAATTTTCTCAACAAGATAAAACTTATGAAAAGCCCACAGCTAAAATCATAAACAATAGGGAAAACTGAAAATTTTCTTTATAAGATCTGGTGCAAGGCAAAGATATCCACTCTCTCCATTTACATCAAACACAGTACTGAAATTACTAGCAAGAGCAATCAGAAAAGAAAAAGAAATAAAAGACACCCAAATTAGAAGAAGTAAATGACATGATATTCTATGTAGAAAACCCAAAAGATACCACAAACGTAAAAAAAAAAAAATGTTATAACTAATAAATAAATACAAACTCAGCATACAAAAATCAGCTGCATTTATTTACATCAAAAACAATCAATCTGAAAATAAAATTTTAAAAGTTCAATTTATGAAAGTATCAAAATGAAGAAAATGCTTAGGAATAAATTTAACCAAGGAGGTAAAAGATATTACACTGAAAACTATAAAACATTGATGAAAACAATAGAAGATACAAATAAATGAGAAGATTGTCCATGTTCATGGATTGGAAGAAGTAACACTGTTAAAATATCCATAATGGAGAGCACAGTTTTACTTCTGTGTTAGGCACTAACTGGTGGACTTTGGATAAGTCACCTCACTGCCCCATTCCTTCACTGTGTCAAGCCGTGTGGATGAAAGGCTCTTGGTGCTGCACCCAGGAGTCAGTGCTGTGTCTCTGAGGTGGGAGAGCCAACTTCAAGACACTGGTCCACAAGAGACTTCCCAGGTCCACATAATATCAAACGGCAAAAATCTCCCAGAGATCTCCATCTCAACACCAGCACCCAGCTTCACTCAACGACCAGCAAGCTACAGTGCTGGACACCCTACGCCAAACAACTAACAAGACAGGAACACAACCCCACCCATTAGCAGAGAGGCTGCCTAAATCATAATAAGTCCACAGACACCCCAATACACACCACCAGATATGGACCAGCCCACCACAGAGACAAATCCAGCCTCATCCACCAGAACAGAGTGACTAGTACCCTCCACCAGGAAACCTACACAACCCACTGAACCAGCCTTAGCCACTGGGGACAGACACCAAAAACACTGGGAACTATGAATGTGCAGCCTGCAAAAAGGAGACCCCAAACACAGTAAGATAAGCAAAATGAGAAGACAGAAAAACACACAGCAGATGAAGGAGCAAGATAAAAACCCACCAGACCTAACAAATGAAGAGGAAATAGGCAGTCTACCTGAAAAAGAATTCAAAAAAATGATAGTAAACATATCCAAAATCTTGGAAATAGAATAGACAAAATGTAAGAAACATTTAACAAGGACCTGGAAGAACTAAAGATGAAACAAACAATGATGAACAACACAATAAATGAAATTAAAAATGCTCTAGATGGGATCAATAGCAGAATAACTGAGAGAGAAGAACGGATAAGTGACCTGGAAGATAAAATAGTGGAAATAACTACTGCAGAGCAGAATAAAGAAAAAAGAATGAAAAAAACTGAAGACAGTCTCAGAGACCTCTGGGACAACATTAAATGCACCAACATTCAAATTATAGGGGTTCAAGAAGAAGGAGAAAAAAAGAAAGGAACTGAGAAAATATTTGAAGAGATTATAATTGAAAATTTCCTTAATATGGGAAAGGAAATAGTTAATCAAGTCCAGGAAGCACAGAGAGTCCCATACAAGATAAATCCAAGGAGAAAAACGCCAAGACAAATATTAATCAAACTGTCAAAAATTAAATACAAAGAAAACATATTAAAAGCAGCAAGGGAAAAACAACAAATAACACACAA
>NW_020172369.1:3220528-3392617 GCF_003031525.2 Neophocaena asiaeorientalis asiaeorientalis | reverse complement strand
AAATCTCCCAGAGACCTCCATCTTAACACCAGCACCCAGCTTCACTCAACGACCAGCAAGCTACAGTGCTGGACACCCTACGCCAAACAACTAACAAGACAGGAACACAACCCCACCCATTAGCAGAGAGGCTGCCTAAATCATAATAAGTCCACAGACACCCCAATACACACCACCAGATATGGACCAGCCCACCACAGAGACAAATCCAGCCTCATCCACCAGAACAGAGTGACTAGTACCCTCCACCAGGAAACCTACACAACCCACTGAACCAGCCTTAGCCACTGGGGACAGACACCAAAAACACTGGGAACTATGAATGTGCAGCCTGCAAAAAGGAGACCCCAAACACAGTAAGATAAACAAAATGAGAAGACAGAAATACACACAGCAGATGAAGGAGCAAGATAAAAACCCAACAGACCTAACAAATGAAGAGGAAAAAGGCAGTCTACCTGAAAAAGAATTCAAAAAAATGATAGTAAACATATCCAAAATCTTGGAAATAGAATAGACAAAATGTAAGAAACATTTAACAAGGACCTGGAAGAACTAAAGATGAAACAAACAATGATGAACAACACAATAAATGAAATTAAAAATGCTCTAGATGGGATCAATAGCAGAATAACTGAGAGAGAAGAACGGATAAGTGACCTGGAAGATAAAATAGTGGAAATAACTACTGCAGAGCAGAATAAAGAAAAAAGAATGAAAAAAACTGAAGACAGTCTCAGAGACCTCTGGGACTCGCACCAACATTCGAATTATAGGGGTTCAAGAAGAAGGAGAAAAAAAGAAAGGAACTGAGAAAATATTTGAAGAGATTATAATTGAAAATTTCCTTAATATGGGAAAGGAAATAGTTAATCAAGTCCAGGAAGCACAGAGAGTCCCATACAAGATAAATCCAAGGAGAAAAACGCCAAGACAAATATTAATCAAACTGTCAAAAATTAAATACAAAGAAAACATATTAAAAGCAGCAAGGGAAAAACAACAAATAACACACAACGGAAGCCTCATAAGGTTAAAAGCTGATCTTTCAGTAGAAACTCTGCAAGCCAGAAGACACTGGCAGGATATATTTAAAGTGATGAAGGAGAAAAACCTGCAACCAAGATTACTCTACACAGCAAGGATCTCATTCAGATTTGATGGAGAAATTAAAACTTTTACAGACAAGCAAATGCTGAGAAAGATCAGCACCAACAATCCAGTTTTACAACAAATGCTAAAGGAACTTCTTTAGGCAATAAACACAAGAGAGGGAAAGGACCTACAATAACGAAACAAAAACAATTAAGCAAATGGGAATAGGAACATATATATCGATAATTACCTTAAATGTAAATGGACTAAATGCTCCCACCAAAAAACACAGATTGACTGAATGGATACAAAAACAAGACCCATATATATGCTGTCTGCAAGAGACCCACTTCAGACCTAGAGACACATACAGACTGAAAGTAAGGGGATGGAAAAAGATATTCCATGCAAATGGAAACCAAAAGAAAGCTGGAGTAGCAATTCTCATATCAGAAAAAATACACATTAAAATAAAGACTATTAGAAGAGACAAAGAAGGACACTACATAATGATCAAGGGATCGATCCAAGAAGAAAATATAACAATTGCAAATATTTAGGCACCTAACATAGGAGCATCTCAGTACATAAGGCAAATATTAACTGCCATAAAAGGGGAAATTGACCATAACACAATCATAGTAGGGGACTTTAACACCTCACTTTCACCAATGGATAGATCATCGAAAATGAATCACCCATTTATGATAAAATACCCTGCAGCAAGTAGGCATAGAGGGAACTTTCCTCAACATAATAAAGGCCATACATGACAAACCCACAGCCAACATCATCCTCAATCATGGAAAAATGAAACCATTTCCACTAAGATGAGGAACAGGACAAGGTTGCCCACTCTCACCACTCTTATTCAACATAGTTTTGGAAGTTTTAGCCACAGCAATCAGAGAAGAAAAGGAAATAAAAAGAATCCAAATTGGAAAAGAAGAAGTAAAACTGTCACTGTTTGCAAATGACATGATACTATACATAGAGAATCCTAAAGATGCTACCAGAAAATTACTAGAGCCAATCAATGAATTTGGTAAAGTAGCATGATACAAAATTAACACACAGAAATCTCTGGCAATCCTATACACTAATGATGAAAAATCTGAAAATGAAATCAAGAAAACACTCCCATTTACCATTGCAACAAAAAGAATAAAATATCTAGGAATAAACCCACCTAAGGAGACAAAAGAACTGTATGCAGAAAATTATAAGACACTGATGAAAGAAATTAAAGATGAGACAAATAGATGGAGAGATATACCATGTTCTTGGACTGGAAGAATCAACATTGTGAAAATGACTCCAGTACCCACAGCAATCTACAGATTCAATGCAATCTCTGTCAAATTACCACTGGCATTTCTCATAGAACTAGAACAAAAAAAATCCACAATTTGTATGAAAAAACAAAAGACCCCGAATAGACAAAGCAATCTTGAGAACGAAAAACAGAGCTGGAGGAATCAGGCTCCCTGACTTCAGACTATACTACAAAGCTACAGTAATCAAGACAGTATGATACTGGCGCAAAAACAGAAAGATAGATCAATGGAACAGGATAGAAAGCCCAGAGATAAACTCATGCACATATAGTCACCTTATCTTTGATAAAGGAGGCAGGAATGTACAGTGGAGAAAGGACAGCCTCTTAAAAAGTGGAACAGGGAAAACTGGACAGGTACATGTAAAAGTATGAGATTAGATCACTCCCTAATACCATACACAAAACTAAGCTCAAAATGGATTAAAGACCTAAATGTAAGGGCAGAAACTGTCAAACTCTCAGAGGAAAACATAAGCAGAACACTCTATGACATAAATTACAGCAAGATCCGTTTTGACCCACCTCCTAGAGAAATGGAAATAAAAACAAAAATAAACAAATGGGACCTAATAAAACTTCAAAACTTTTGCACAGCAAAGGAAACCATAAACAAGACCAAAAGACAAGCCTCAGAATGGGAGAAAATATTTGCAAATGAAGCAACTGACAAAGGATTAATTTCCAAAATTTTCAAGCCACTCATGTAGCTCATTAACAAAAAAGCAAACAACCCAATCCAAAAATAGGCAGAAGACCTAAATAGACATTTCTCCAAAGAAGATATACAGACTGCCAACAAACACATGAAAGAATGCTCAACATCATTAATCTTTAGAAAAATGCAAATCAAAACCACATTGAGATATCATCTCACACCGGTCAGAATGGTCATCATAAAAAATTTAGAAACAATAAATTCTGGAGAGGGTGTGGAGAAAAGGGAACACTCTTGCACTGCTGGTGGGAATGTGAATTGGTACAGCCGCTATGGAGAACAGTATGGAGGTTCCTTAAAAAACTACAAATAGAACTACCATATGACCCAGCAATCCCACTCCTGGGCATATACCCTAAGAAAACCTTAATTCAAAAAGAGTCATGTACCAAAATGTTCATTGCCGCTCTATTTACAATCACCCAGAGATGGAAACAACCTAAGTGCCCATCATCGGATGAATGGATAAAGAAGATGTGGCACATATATATAATGGAATATTACTCAACCATAAAAAGAAAGGAAATTGAACTATTTGTAATGAGGTGGACAGACCTAGAGTCTGTCATACAGAGTGAAATAAGTCAGAAAGAGAAAGACAAATACCATATGCTAACACATATATATGGAATTTAAAAAAAATGTCATGAAGAACCTAGGGGTAAGACAGGAATAAAGACACAGACTTACTACAGAAAAGACTTGAGGATATGGGGAGGGGGAAGTGTGAGCTGTGATAAAGCCAGAGAGAGACATGGACATATATACACTACCAAACGTAAGGTAGATAGCTAGTGGGAAGCAGGTGCATAGCACAGGGAGATCAGCTCGGTGCTTTGTGACCACTTGAAGAGGTGGGATGGGGGGGTGGGAGGGAGGGAGATGCAAGAGAGAAGAGTTATGGGAACATATGTATATATATATATATAACTGATTCACTTTGTTATAAAGCAGAAACTAAAAAAATTAAAAAATCCATTCTACCCAAATTGATATACAGATTGAAGATTTCTCTGTCAAACTTAAAATGACATTTTTACAGAAATAGAACAAACAATCCAAAAGTTTGTATGGAATCACAAAAGAGCTCTAGTAGCCAAAGTGATCTTGAGAAAGAAGAATGGAGGTTGAGGCAGCATGTCTCAAATCTCAATTTCAAATTATATTACAAAGTTATAATAATCAAAGCAGTATCACACTGACATAAAACAGGCATATAGACTAACGGAACAGAATAGAAAGCTCAGAAATAAACCAAAGCATATACAGTCTCTTAATTTTCAACAATGATAGCAATAATACACAATAGGTAAAAGATAGTACCTCCAATGATTTTACAAAGACATGTCTCCTAGTTTCTTTGCTCTTATCTGTTTTTTTCCCACAATCTCTTCCCTTCCTTTCCACATTTCCTGCACATTACAAGTAGTGAACATTTTCTTTTAATTATAATCACCAAATTAAAGTTTTTCAAAAGTGCCCCTTTTTAAAATTATGTATTAGATAATAATGTTTAAATCCTTTAATTGAAATGAAAGGATATTGACCTGGCATCTTACTATATCTCCCTACCTGTCACAACTTCTATTTCTTAGCTTGATTATTTTTTCAGTCAAATTGAAATACCCTAGTTGTCAAAAATATTCTGTAATTACTTATTTATTTGCATTTTAGTACAAAATCTGATCTATTGTAAAATGACCTTTCTCAATCCATCATCTTTTAACACAGTGAAGTCCTATTTCTATATCAAGTCTCCATCCATAAGGTATATATTTTGAAATACTTTTCCTTCTCTCTCATGCAAATTTAGCCTCCTCCTACCTTGCATTCTATGTAGTAGGACTACATGAGATAGTATTTCATTGTTGAATACTTTGTTGATTGAATACATTGCTCAACACTTACACAAATTATATTTTCAAAAATATTTTTTAAATTGATAAAAAATATTTATTCTCACATATTACATCTTGGAATTGTATGTTATTTTGTCACCTCTTAGAATTAGGAACCATGTAAAATTTAACATGACTTTATAATCACCTTAATCTGACCCAGATCTATATATCATCTGAGGTATCCAGTACTTATATTTTCCAGTATATTTTCTTTCTGGTTTTTGTAGAAAGAAAAATTACATATTTTACTTTATTTTCTTTCCTTTTTAAAAGAAAATTATTGGAGTATAGTTGCTTTACAATGTTGTGTAAGTTTCTACTGTACAGCAAATTGTATTAGATATACCTCTTTTTTAGATTTCCTTACCATTTAGGTCACCACAGAGCACCAACCAGAATGGCCATCATCACAAAATCTACAAACAATAAATGCTGGAGAGGCTGTGGAGAAAAGAGAACCCTTTTGCACTGTTGGTGGGAATGTAAATTGTTGCAGGCACTATGGAGAACAGTATGGAGCTTCTTTAAAAAACTAAAAATAGAACTATCTTGTGACCCAGCAATCCCACTGCTGGGCATATACCCAGAGAAAACCATAATTCAAAAAGACACATGTACCCAATGTTCATTGAAGCACTATTTACAATAGCCAGGACACGGAAACAACCTAAATGTCCATCAACAGAGGAATGAAAAAAGATGATGTGGTACATATACACAGTGGAATATTACTCAGCCATAAAAAGGAACTAAATTGGGTCATTTGTAGAGATGTGGATGGACCTAGAGACTGTCATACAGAGTGAAGTAAGTCAGAAAGAGAAAAACAAATATTGTATATTAACACATAGACGTGGAATCTGAAAAAATTGGTATAGGTGATCTTATTTACAAAGCTGAAATAGAGACATAGATGTAGAGAACAAACGTATGGATACCAGGGGAAGGGGGTGGTGGGATGAACTGGGAGATTGGGGTTGACATATATACACTTCTGATACTATGTATAAAATAGATAACTAATGATAACTTACTATATAGCACAGGGAACTCTGCACATATTTTACTTTTAAATATAAGTTTTAGAAACAGTAAAGTAAATTCTAATAATAATAGTCATGATTCAGTGAATACGTAAATGTAAAGAATACTAAGAGAAAATGTTTGATTAGGAAAATGCAATCAGTCTTCATGTCCCCAAAATAATTAGCACAGCAGGCCACTATTCAGTTGTGGATTAAAAGTATAAATTGATATATTTATAATAATTAGTTTTGCTACTATGTTACACGGTGTAATAAAACTAGAGGAGTTATTTTTGAGTTTTAAAGACTCTTTTAGGTGGTATAGGTTAAAACAGCATTCAAAGATGTCTAGTTATTGCAAATAATGAGATAGTGGCAAAACAGAACAAATTTATTGGCTTATTGAATAACTTTTCAGTGAAGTAAATGTCAAATGTAAACATCTGGATAAATATGACATCTTAACACTAACTGCTCTCAAACTGTCACCAAAATACCTAGAAAAGTAAAGGAACCATAAAATTAATAAATAATAAATATAATGGATAAAGCTTCTAGAGTTCAAAAGGAGGTAGCAAACGTAGAATGTCCATTAACTGTAAAATTATTTGTGCTATATTAAAATGTAAAAGCACAGTTAGATGTGTTTTACACCATGAAAAAAATTATGAAAATTAGTTGCAAATTTGTCTGTACATTTCAAATTCTCTAACCTCTACTTGAGAACAATCATTCCTAAAAACTAGAGACATTAAAATGCATAAATTTTCCATGTGAACCATACTTCAGATGTTGCCAATGTATTTTTTTTCCCAATGTCTTTCTATATTAATACAGGAATACTATTAGAAAGAAGATAGACAGAGAGGTTTGAGAGGAGGAAGAATAGAAGTTTTCACTATATATAGTGAAACATAATAAGAATAAATAATATTTTGGTTTCAGGATTCAAAGTGGGAAAAATAAATTATAGTAGTAATGTTTCCTGGGTACCAGAAGAATGAGGGGAAATAAAGAAACTGAAAAGGGTAAACACGTCTGAAACTTAGAAAGGAACTTATTTCTGTTCACAACAAACTGCATCTATAGATTTGAGAAACTTATTTCACACCACAATGGCCCAAGCCCAATGCACAGTTACACATATGTTTACATACAAAAAATATGTCGTGTCAAAAAAAAATAAATGAGTTTTGCATTGTTGAAAGATAATTAAAATAAAAATATTAACAAATACAACTTGTATTCTATGAAATACCCAGCAGGGCAAGGGAAGGAGAACAGAAACTTAAGGACTCAAAAACTCTAAAAATTATATTGAAAAAAAATCCATACTTAAGGATTCAAAGGAAACCTCAGTACCACAAGAAGACATACTCCTTATAAAAAGGAGCATCATACTATTAGAAGACACATAACCTGGAATGAAAATGTCCAAAATACAAAGGGACAAGGATAAAATAAGATTTTCAAAAAAAAATAAACAAAATAGCTAAATTTAAAAACACTGGAAGCAGTAAAGAATAAAACCAACAGTGCTGGATACCAAATAATTAACAAACAAACTTGGGTAAATAGCTTAAAAAGCAGTGAAAAAGGAAAGAGAAATAAATGTATTGGGAAAGAAGTTTGTACATAGAGAGGCAGGGAATAGAGATAAACTTGTGGATACTAGATTATTCTTTAAAAACACACTAAAAGACACCACACTAAGTATTGTCAGAAAAGATGAATGCTAAAAGAAAAGAGTGTGATCAGTGAGGGGGAATCAAATCAGAAGATATCTGAAGTTAAACGGTAGGAAAATCCTGAGGACAAACAAAAATCCCAAATCCTCTAGCATGTTTACATGTCTGGGGTGACAGTGATCTCAAACATTCAGTTTAAAAAGTTCTGGATTTTAATGAAATGAGAACACTCCCTAACACTATACACAAAAATAAACTCAAAATGGATTACAGACCTAAATGTAAGGCCAGATACTATAAAACCCTTAGAAGAAAGCATAGGAAAAACACTCTCTGACATAAATCGCAGCAAGATCCTTTTTGATCCACCTCCAAGAGTAATGAAAATAAAAACAAAAATAAGCAAATGGGACCTAATTAAACTTAAAAGCTTTTGCACAGCAAAGGAAACCATAAACAAAATGAAAAGACAACACAGAGAACAGGAGGATATATTTGCAAATTAAGCAACTAACAAGGGATTAATCTCCAAAATATACAAACAGCACATGCAGCTCAAAATGAAAAAAAACAAACAACCCAATCCAAAAAAATGAATGTAAGGAGTAAATAGACATTTCTCCGAAGAAGACATAGAGATGGCTAAAAAGCATATGAAAAGATGCTCAACGTCACTAATTATTAGAGAAATGAAAATCAAAACTACAATGTGATATCACCTCACACCAGTCAGAATGGCCACCATAAAAATCTATAAGCAATACATGCTAGAGAGGGTGGGGAGGAAAGTTAACCCTCCTACACTGTTGGTGGGACTGTAAATTGGTACAGACACTATGGAGAACAGTATAGAGGTTTTTTAAAAAACTAAAAATAGACCTAACATATGACACTGCAATTCCACTCCTGGGCATATATCCAGAGAAAACCATAATTCGAAAAGATACATGCACCCCAGTGTTCATTGCAGCACTATTTACAATAGCCAGGACATGGAAGCAACCTAAATGTCCATCAACAGAGGAATGGCTAAAGAAGTTGCAGTATCTATATACAATGGAATATTATTCAGCCATAAAAAGAACAAAATAATACCATTTGAAGCAACATGGATGGACCGACAGATTCTTATACTGAGTGAAGTAAGGCAGAGAAAGACAAATATCATGTGTTATTACTTATATGTGGAATCTAAAAAAAATGGTACAAATGAATTTATTTAAAAAACAGAAATAGACTCACAGATGTAGAAAACAAACTTATGGTTACCACAGAAGGAAAGTGGTGGGGGGAGGGAGGAATAAATTGGGAGACTGAAATTGACAAATACACACTACTATATAGAAAATAGATAACTAATAATGACCTGATGTATAGCACAGTGAACTCTTCTGAAGAGTCTGTAATGCCCTATAAGGGGAAAGAAACTAAAACAGATGGATATATGTATATGTATAACTGATACACTTTGCAGTACAGTAGAAACTAATGCAAAATTGTGAATCAACTATAATCATGTTTTTTTGAAAAAGTCCTGGATTTAAACAATCTGCAAATAAAAAACATGTCAGAGATTCTAGATAATACCTCACGAACAATGAAAGGCTAATTTGTGTATCTGAAGGAAAGGAATGTTCCTTCCAAATAGCCTTTTATTATATTTTTAATTTTTTAATTAAAAAAATTTAATTTATTTCTAACATTTTTATTGGAGTATAGTTGCTTTACAATGTTGCATTAGTTTCTGCTTAATAACAAAGTGAATCAGTTATACATATACATATATCCCCATATCTCTTGCATCTCTCTCCCTCTCACTCTCCTTATTCCACCCCTCTAGGTGGTCACAAAGCACCGAACTGATCTCCCTGTGCTATGCATCTGTTTTCCACTAGCAATCTATATTACATTTGGTTGTGTATATATGTCCATTCCACTCTCTCACTTTGTCCCAGCTTACCCTTCCCCCTCCCATATCCTCAAGTCCATTCTCTAGTAGGTCTGCATCTTTATTCCCGTCTTGCCCCTAGGTTCTTCATGAACTTTTTTTTGTTTTGGATTCGATATATATGTGTTAGCATATAGTATTTGTTTTTCTCTTTTTGACTTAATTCACTCTGTATGACAGACTCTAGATCCATCCACCTCACTACAAATAACTCAATTTCGTTTCTTTTTATGACTGAGTAACATTCCATTGTATATATGTGCCACTTCTTTTTCCATTTATCTATTGATGGACACTTAGTTTGCTTCCATGTCCTGGCTATTGTAAATAAAGCTGCAATGAACATTGTGGTACATGACTCTTTTTGAATTATGGGTTTCTCAGGGTGTGTGCCCAGTAGTGGAATTGCTGGGTCATGTGGTAGTTCTATTTTTAGTTATTTAAGGAACCTCAATACTGTTCTCCATAGTGGCTGTATCAATTTACATTCCCACCAACAGTGCAAGAGGGTTCCCTTTTCTCCACACCCTCTCCAGTATTTATTGTTTGTAGATTTTTTGTGGATGACCATTCTGACTGGTGTGAGATGATATCTCATTGTACTGTTGATTTGCATTTCTCTAATGATAAATGATGTTGAGCATTCTTTCATGTGTTTGTTGGCATTCTGTATATCTTCCTTGGAGAAATGTCTATTTAGGTGCTCGGCCCATTTTTGGATTGGACTTTTTGTTTTTTTCATATTGAGCTGCATGAGCTGCTGGTAAATTTTGGAGATTAATCCTTTGTCAGGTGCTTCATTTGCAAATATTTTCTCCAATTGTGAAAGTTGTCTTTTCCTCTTCTTTATAGTTTCCTTTACTGTGCAAAAGCTTTTAACTTTCATTATGTCCATTTGTTTATTTTTGTTTTTATTTCCATTTCTCTAGGAGGTGGGTCAAAAAGGATCTTACTGTGATTCAGGTCATAGAGTGTTCTGCCTATGTTTTCCTCTAAAAGTTTGATAGTGTCTGGCCTTATATTTAGGTCTTTGATCCATTTTGAGTTTACTTTTGTGTATGGTGTTAGGGAGTGTTCTAATTTCATTCTTTTACATGTAGCTGTCCAGTTTTCTCAGCACCACTTATAGAAGAGGCTGTCTTTTCTCCACTATATATACTTGCCTCCTTTATCAAAGATAAGGTGACTATATGTGCATGGGTTTATCTATGGGCTCGCTATTCTGTTCCATTGATCTATATTTCTGTTTTTGTGCCAGTACCATACTGTCTTGATTACTGTAGCTTTGTAGTATAGTCTGAAGTCAGGGAGGCTGATTCCTCCAGCTCCGTTTTTCATTCTCAAGACTGCTTTGGCTGTTCAGGGTCTTTTGAGTTTCCATACATATTGTGATTTTTTTTGTTCTAGTTCTGTGAAAAATGCCAGTGGTAGTTTGATAGGTTTTGCACTGAATCTGTAGATTGCTTTGGGCAGTAGAGTCATTTTCACAATGTTGATTCTTCCAATCCAGGATCATGGTATATCTCTCTGTCTATCTGTATCATCTTTAATTTCTTTCATCAGTGTCTTATAATTTTCTGCATACAGTTCTTTTGTCTCCTTAGTAGGTTTATTCCTAGATATTTATTCTTTTTGTTGCAAAGGTCAATGGGAGTATTCTCTTAATTTCAGTTTCAGATTTATCATTAGTTTATATGAATGCAAGAGATTTCTGTGCATTAATTTTGTATCCTGCTACTTTACCAAATTC
This sequence comes from Neophocaena asiaeorientalis asiaeorientalis, assembly GCF_003031525.2. NCBI lineage: Eukaryota > Metazoa > Chordata > Mammalia > Artiodactyla > Phocoenidae > Neophocaena > Neophocaena asiaeorientalis. Next base: position 3,381,156 of record NW_020172369.1, on the reverse strand, counting down.
ATTGATTAACTCTAGTAGTTTTCTGGTAGCATCAGTAGGATTCTCTATGTATAGTATCATGTCATTTGCAAACAGTGACAGCTTTACTTCTTTTCCAATTCGGATTCCTTTTATTTCCTTTTCTTCTCTGATTGCTGTGGCTAAAACTTCCAAAACTATGTTGAATAAGACTGGTGAGAGTGGGTAACCTTGTCTTGTTCCTGATCTTAGTGGAAATGGTTTCAGTTTTTCACCATTGAGGATGATGTTGCCTCTCGGTTTGTCATATATGGCCTTTATTATGTTAAGGTAAGTTCACTCTGTGCTTGTTTATCATAAATGGGTGTTGAATTTTGTCAGAAGCTTTCTCTGCATCTATTGAGATGATCATATGGTTTTTCTCCTTCAATTTGTTAATATGGTGTATCACATTGACTGATTTACGTATATTGAAGAATCCTTGCATTCCTGGGATAAACCCCACTTGATCATGGTGTATGATCCTTTTATTGTGCTGTTCAATTCTGTTTGCTAGTATTTTGTTGAGGATTTTTGCATTTATGTTCATCCGTGATATTGGCCTGTAGTTTTCTTTCTTTGTGACATCATTGTCTAATGTTGTTATCAGGGTGATGGTGGCCTCGTAGAATGAGTTTGGGAGTGTTTTTCTCTCTGCTATATTTTGCAAGAGTTTGAGAAGTATAGGTGTTAACTCTTCTCTAAATGTTTGATAGAATTTGCCTGTGAAGCCATCTGGTCCTGGGCTTTTGTTTGTTGGGAGCTTTTAAATCACAGTTTCAATTTCAGTGCTTGTGGTTTTTCTATTCATAGTTTCGATTTCTTCCTGGTTCAGCCTGTGCATTTCTAAGAACTTGTGCATTTCTTCCAGGTTGTCCATTTTATTGGTGTATAGTTGCTTGTAGTAATCTCTCAAGATCCTTTGTATTTCTGCAGTGTCAGTTTTTCCTGCTCGTTTTCACTTCTAATTCTATTGATTTTAGTCTTCTCCCTTTTTTCTTGATGAGTCTGGCTAATGGTTTATCAATTTTGTTTAACTTCTCAAAGAGCCATCTTTTAGTTTTATTGTTCTTTGCTATAGTTCCCTTCATTTCTTTATCATTTATTTCTGATCTCATCTCTCTGACTTCTTTCCTTCTGCTCACTTTGTGTTTGTTTTTTTCTTTTCTCTATTTGCTTTATGTGCAAAGTTAGGTTATTTATTTGAGAAGTTTCCTGTTTCTTAAGGTAGGATTATATTGCTGTAAACTTCCCTCTTAGAACTGGTTTTGCTGCATCCCATAGGGTTTAGGACATAGCGATATCATTGTCATTTCTTTGTAGGTCGTTTTTGATTTCCTGTTTGATTTGTTCAGTTGTCACTTCGTTATTAAGTAGTGTATCATTTAGCCTCCGTGTGTTTGTACATTTTACAGATCTTTTCCTGTAATTGATATCTAGTCTCATGGTGTTGTGGTCGGAAATGATACTTTATACAATTTCAATTTTCTTAAATTTACCAAGGCTTGATTTGTGACTCAAGATATGATCTATCCTGGAGAATGTTCCACGAGCACTTGAGAAGAATGTGTATTCTGTTGTTTTGGGATGGAATGTCCTACAAATATCAATTAAGTCCATCTTATTTAATGTATCATTTAAAGCTTGTGTTTCCTTATTTATTTTCATTTTCTATGATCTGTCCATTGGTGAAAGTGGAGTGTTAAAGTCCCCTACTATGAGTGTGTTATTGTTGATTTCCCCTTTTATGGCTGTTAGTATTTGCCTTATGTATTGAGGTGCTTCTATGTTGGGTGCATAAATATTTACAATTGTTATATCTTCTTCTTGGATTGATACCTTGATCATTATGTAGTGTCCTTCTTTGTCTCTTCTAATAGTCTTTATTATAAAGTCCATTTTGTCTGATATGAGAATTGCTACTCCAGCTTTCTTTTGGTTTCAATTTGGATGGAAAAAGATATTCCTCACTTTCAGTCTGTATGTGTCTCTAGGTCTGAAGTGGGTCTCTTGTAGACAGCATATATATGGGACTTATTTTTGTTTCCATTCAGCCAGTCTGTGTCTTTGTTTGGAGAATTTAATCCATTTACACTTAAGGTAACTATCGATATGTATGTTCCTATTCCCATATTCTTAATTGTTCTGGGTTCGTTATTGTAGGTCTTTTCCTTCTCTTGTGTTTCTTGCCTAGGGAAGATCCTGTAGCATTTGTTGTAAAGCTGGTTTTGAGGTGCTGAACTCGCTCAGCTTTTGCTTTTCTGTAAAGCTTTTAATTTCTCCATCAGATCTGAACGAGATCTTTGCTGGGTAGAGTAAGTTTAGTTGTAGGTTTTTCTCCTTCATCACTTTAAATATGTCCTGCCAGTCCCTTCTGTCTTGTAGAGTTTCTGCTGAAAAATCAGCTGTTAACCTTATGAGGATTCCCTTGTGTGTTATTTGTTGTTTTTCCCTTGCTGCTTTTAATATGTTTTCTTTAATTTTTGACAGTTTGATTAATATGTGTCTTGGCATGTTTCTCCTTGGATTTATCCTGTATGGGTCTCTCTGTGCTTCCTGGACTTGATTAACTATTTCTTTTCCTATATTAGGGAAGTTTTCAACTCTAAGCCCTTCAAATATTTTCTCAGTCCCTTTCTTTTTCTCTTATTCTTCTGGAACCCTTATAATTAGAATGTTGGTGCATTTAATATTGTCCCAGAGATCTCTGAGACTGTTCTCAGTTCTTTTCATGCTTTTTTCATTATTCTGCTCTGCAGTAGTTATTTTCACTATTTTATCTACCAGGTCACTTATCCGTTCTTCTGCCACAGTTATTCTGCTATTGATCCATTCTAGAGTATTTTTAAATTCATTTATTTTGTTGTTCATCGTTGCTTGTTTCATCTTTAGTTCTTCTAGGCCCTTGTTAAGTGTTTCTTGAATTTTATCTATTCTCTTTCCAAGATTTTGGGTCATCTTTATTATCATTATTCTGAATTATTTTTCAGGTAGACTGCCTATTTCCTCTTCATTTGTTAGGTGTGTTGGGTTTTTATCTTGCTCCTTCATCTGCTGTGTGTTTTACTGTCTTCTCATTTTTCTTATCTTACTGTGTTTGGGGTCTCCTTTTTGCAGGCTGCACATTCATAGTTCCCATTGTTTTTGGTGTCTGTCCCCAGTGGCTAAGGCTGGTTCAGTGGGTTGTGTAGGCTTCCTGGTGGAGGGTACTAGTCACTCTGTTCTGGTGGATAAGGCTGGATTTTTCTCTGTGGTGGGCAGGTCCACGTCTGGTGGTGTGTTTTGGGGTGTTTGTGCCCTTATTATGATTTTAGACATCCTCTCTGCTAATGGGTGTGGTTGTATTCCTGTTTTGCTAGTTGTTTGGCATAGGGTGTCCAGCACTGTAGCTTGCTGGTCAGTGAGTGAAGCTGGGTGCTGTTGTCGAGCTGGAGATCTCTGGGAGATTTTCACCATTTGATAATATGTGGAGCTGGGAAGTCTCTTGTGGACCAGTGTCCTGAAGTTGTCTCTCCCACCTCAGAGGAACAGCACTGACTTCCGGCTGCAGCACCAATAGTCTTTCCTCCACACAGCTCAGAATAAAAGGGAGAAAAAGTAGAAAGAAAGAAAGATGATAAAAGAAAATAATATGAAGTAAGGTAAAATAAAATAAAGTTATTAAAATAAAAAAAATTATTAAGAAAAAATCTTTTTAAGTAAAAAAAAAAAAAAAGGACAGATAGAACCCTAGGACAAATAGTGAAAGCAAAGCTCTACAGACAAAATCTCACAAAGAGGCATAAACCTATACACACACAGAAAGAGGAAAAGGGAAAAAAATAATAAAACTTGTTCTCAAAGTCAACCTCCTCAATTTGGGATGATTTGTTGTCTATTCAGGTATTCCGCAGATGCAGGGTACATCAAGTTGATTGTGGAGCTTTAATCCACTGCTCCTGAGGCTGCTGAGAGATATTTCCCTTTCTCTTCTTTGTTCATACAGCTCCTGGGGTTCAGCTTTGGATTGGCCCTGCCTCTCCGTGTAAGTTGCCTGAGGGCAAATGTTCTTCGCTCAGACAGGATGGGGTTAAAGGAGCTGTTGATTTGGGGGCTCTGGCTCACTCAGGCCGGGGGGAGGGAGGGGTACGGAGTGTGGGGTGAACCTGTGGCGGCAGAGGCCAGTGTGACGTTGCACCAGCCTGAGGTGCACGGTGCGTTCTTCTTAGGGACTTGTCCCTGGTTCCCGGGACCCTGGCAGTGGTGAGCTACACAGGCTCCCCGGAAGGGAGGTGTGGATAGTGACCTGTGCTCGCACACTGGCTTCTTGGTGGTGGCAGCAGCAGCTTTAGCATCTCATGCCCGTCTCTGTGGTCCGTGCTGTTAACCGCGGCTCACTCCCGTCTCTGGAGCTCCTTTAAGCAGTGCTCTTAATCCCCTCTCCTCACGCACCAGGAAACAAAGAGGGAAGAAAAAGTCTCTTACCTCTTCTGCAGGTCCAGACTTTTTCCCGGACTCCCTCCCGGCTAGCTGTGGTACACTAACTGCTTTAGCTGTGTTCACGATGCCAGTCTTCTCCCTGCGCTCTGACCGAAGCCTGAGCCTCAGCTCCCAGTCCCGCCTGCCCCGGTGGGGTAGACAAGCCTCTTGGGCTGGTGAGTGCTAGTCAGCACCAATCCTCTGTGCAGAAATCTCTCCACTTTGCCCTCTGCACCCCTGTTGCTGAGCTCTCCTCTGCAGCCCCAAAGCTCTCCCCCTCTGCCACCCGCAGTCTCCACCCGTGAAGGGGCTTCTAATGTGTGGAAACCTTTCCTCCATCATGGCTCCCTTCCACTGGTGCAGGTCCCATCCCTATTCTTTTGTCTCTGTTTATTCTTTTTTCTTTTGCCCTACCCAGGTATGTGGGGAGTTTCTTGCCTTTTGGAAGGTCTGAGGTCTTCTGCCAGAATTCAGTAGGTGTTCTGTAGGAGTAATTCCACGTGTAGATGTATTTCTGATGTATCTGTGGAGGTGATCTCTGCGTCTTACTCTTCCTCCATCTTCCCCCTCTCTCTCCATCATAGTCATTTAATATGTATATATATATAAATAATTACCCTCCTCTAGTTAATTAATTAATTTAATTAATTAATTAACTAAATTGTTTATTTATTTAATTTTTGTGACAATATTTACGTTTCACTCTCAGCAGATTTTGATTAACAGGAAAGTTGCAGGATACAAAATCAACTTACAAAAATCAGTTGTATTTCTATATACTAACAATGAACTGTCAGAGGAATTACGAAAACAAACCCGTTTACAACTGCATTAAAATAGGATAAAATATCAGGAATAAGTTTAATCAAGGGGGTCATATGTACCCTGAAAATTATAAGATATTGAGTAAAGAAATTGAAGAGAACACAAATAAATGGAAATATATTCCATGCTCATGGATAAGAATAGTTAATATTGTTAAAATGTTCATATAACCCAAAGCAATCTATCAATATGTATTCAGTGCAGTCCCTATTAAAATTCCAATGAAATTTGTTACAGATAGAAAAAAATCCTAAAATCCTTATGGAACCAAAAAACCCCACAAATAGCCAAAACAATCTTAAGAATGAAGAACAAAACTGAAAACATCACACTTTCTGATTTCATACTATATTATAAAGCTATAGTAATCAAAACATTATGGTATTAGAATAAGTACAAACACATCGATCAATGGAACAGAATAGAGAGCTCAGAAGTAAACTAGTGATATCAGTCTTAAATAAGAATGGACAGCCAATGATTACCAGATAATCAAGGATAACTTCCAAAATGGAAGCCAGAGATGAATGCAATTGAATAGAGAAAGGGAGCCCAGAAAGAACAAAATTAATGAAGAGGTAAAAGGACAAGTTAAATACATTATAATTATATTTTTTTGAGAGATGAAGTGTTGTATTTCATGGTACAAATACAAAATGCTATTAAAAATTAACCATCAGAAAATAGAAAATAGATGTTGGAAATTAAAATAGGTTGGCCCAAATGTAGATGTTCATAGAATGTAAGATGAAGACGAGGTATTCTCTTAAAAAATAGTAGAAAATAAATGGAAGTCAATAAGAAGAGAACATTAAGAAAACTAGAATATGAATTTAGAAGATACAAAGAAGATCATCTTGAAAGTTTCAGGAATGTTTTCTAGATCAGATATTCCTGCATCCCCAGATTGAAAATGCCATCTATGTACTTTGCACAAGGAATTAAAAAATGTAGAGCCAAGGCACATAATTGTCTGAATTTAGAATGTTTCACATAATGAATGTTGCACAGTTTAGAACAGTACACAGTTTGTAACAAAATAAGATACATTACAGGAACTGAAAAAAGTGAAAAAAAAAAAAAAACAGTTCTCAATGTATCAGTGGCTAACTCCATTAAAAATAAAAGTTCCAGAAGGAAAATATAGCCATACAAAACTATTTGAATCTGTATTAAATTATTTTCATATAGTTACAATAACCAAAATACTAAATATGAACTTAACCAGAATTGAAGATATTTATGGAGAGGATCAATTAAAAAAAATTGTGGACTTGAAAATGAGATAAAATCTTATCTCCAGTAAAGGAAGTCACTAAAAAGCTTAAAAGCAAAGAATTAGGAGATGTAACAATGTTATTGGTTTCAACATATGTTGATACATTTCAAAAAACACACACACATGAAAATATCTAACTATTGAGAGTGGTGGTTTCCTCTGGGCAAGAAGTGTTGAAAAATGATGAAAGAGGAACTTTTGTTGTTGTTATTGATGACATAATATTTTTAGCACTTTAAAACTGTTCGAACCACTTGAATGTCATAATTTAACAAAAATAAAAATTAACATTAATGAAATTTAAAGAATGATTTCATGTTTTCAAAAACTAGTAAGTGCAAGAATATAAGTAAATTAAATAACAATACATACACTGCCTGGAAATTACAGTAATGAGTTTAACTTTCTCCATTAATTTGAAAGATTCCCTCAACTCTTGATTTTTTCAATAATTGTACTCAGCAAATTATTGTCCCAGTTTGACATTCCTTAGGCAATTCTCTGCTTCAAGGACTCTTCTCACTACTAGTTGGTAAATTCTCTTGTAATGTAGCTTAATTTTAATTTAATCTTTCTAAACTATAATTGGAGAGTTGACCCTGAAGCACTATCATCAACCTTTTGCATAAGAACCTGTAATTTTATGGGTATCTTATATTCCATAATAATGATTTTTTAAAAAATATGTAATTTTACTCATTTTATTTCCACTGGAGTTATTATTACTAATTTATTGGCTTTTTAATGATATAATTAATATTACATGATACTCATCTCTGGCAAGGCCTCAAATAATTGATATTAAAATGCTTAAGAATATTGTGGTAGAAACAAAATTAACCCAAAGAATAAATATGTCATAAAATATAATTTAAAAAGGAATAAATTATTTACCTTCAAATAATCTATAGGAAAACAATATATACAGTACCAAAAACTTTTTTCAAAAAGGCATAGAGTAACAGATTAATATGAGTAATGAGAAAATTTTTATTGGCAAATTCACATAACTTAGAAATTAGTGCAATAATGCTCCAATGGTTATAAGGGATTTAGAAGCACTCATAACTGTAAGAAATCATATTTTGGTCAACAAATATATATGCTACTAAGAAAATTACATGATCGATGTCAAATTCATGAATATATATATGAAAAAATTGTTTTTTTATATTATCAAATATATATTTCTTTCCATCTTCCTATACCATCCTTCTCATTCTCTCTCCTAGTTCTTCTCTTCCTCTTTTCATCTTTTTTTCTTTCCTTCCTTCCTTCCTTTCTTTGACAAACAGTAAGACTAGTATTTAACAAGCATTAAGCTAGATGTATAAGGATACACAGATGATTGGTAATGTTTCCTATATCCATCTAGTTAACATTCTATTTAAGCAATCAGTCAAGAAAATCTTTTGGTTTACTTTATTAAAAGGTATTATGAAAGAGGACCATATCTCTTTGTGATTAGAAACTATGTCTTGTTTCCAAATATATTCCAGTCTCTAGAAAAGGGGTTGCAGCCTTTTCCTTAGAGTTTGAGATAGTAAGTATTTTAGTCTTTCCTAGCCATACATACATTCTCTATGGCAACTGTGAAAAAATTTATAGACAAAAACAAATCAGTTGTTGTAGCCTGTAATTTGTTGACTCCTGTTCTAGAAAAAGTATAACTTAATTCTTTTGGATTCTGGAACTCCGTACTCCCTTGATTTCACCTCATTACACTGGCTGCTCCTTCTCCATCTCCTTTCTAATTCATCTTGCTTAAGTGCCTCTGAAAATAATGACAATTTTAAAAATAAAGACAAAATTCACCATACCTGTCATCTGATTAAAAACAAAATCAGGCATGCAAAGTAACAGGAAAATACAACACATACTATGGCAAAAATATCAGTCAGTAGAAACAATTCCAGAAACGAGACAGATGTTAGAAATAGTAGGCAAGCTTATATAATATACATTGCTTCATTTGTTCAAAAAGATAGAGAAAATTGTGAAATGATAAAAGAAATGGATGATAGAACTAAGAGTCATACTGAATTTAGAGTGAATATATGTTGGAGACAGAATATACCCAGCAGATTAGACACTGTTGAATCAAGATTAAGGAACAAAAACTCTGGAAAGAGAAACTATGCAAAATGAAACACAGAGAAAAAAAAAAAAGCCCAAATGATCAAAATAAAACCGATTATTAGTGAATGTTTGAACAATATCAAGTGGTTTAAAATAAGTGTAATTGGGGTCCCATAAGGAAAGAAGAAATAATGGCTGAGACTGTTTTCAAAATTTAGTGAAATGTATCAATCCACAGAGTTAAGAATCTCTATGAACTCCAAGCAGAAAACATTGAAGAACCACATAAATGCACATCATATGTTTCTGAAAACCAGGTATGTGGAGAAAATCTTAAAAGCATTTAGAGGAAATAGACACATATATGGAGAAACAAAATTAGAGTAACAGCTAACAATTCAAAACAGAAGGCTGCCAGACAATATCTCAAAAATTTTAATAGAAAATAAGAAATAAATTTGAATTATGTATCCAACAAAATTTACTCTTAAAAAGTTTGAAATAAAAAATATTTCATACATAAAAAGCTGAAATAATGCATTACCAGCTGGACAACACTATAAACAAGAATAAAGAAAGCTCTTCTGGCAGGTTAAAAAATAATGTGGATGGAATTAGGATTAACTTAAAAAAGAAAAAGCAATGAAAATATTTGGGTAAATAATTTAAACACTTTTTATCTTATTGTTTATATATCTGTAAAGAACAAGTGTTTAAAGGCAAAATAATAACAATAGATTGTGGAGTTCATACAGTGCAATAAAGTAGCACATACAATAGCACAAAGCTGCAGGAAAAATTGGAATTATATTATTTTAAGGTTCTTATACTGTATGTGAAGTGGTATAATATTGCTAGAAGGTAAACTGTGATTATATTAACATTTTATTCTGTAAACCCTACATCAATGGTTGTAAATTCTATAAAAAGATAAAAAAAGAGATATGGATAAGAAACAAATAAAACCTATACACATCAAACATAAAAATATATTCCATTAAATCAACCATAAGAGAGAAATAGAGAAAGGATAGGGGGAAGAGGAGATGAGACAAATAGAAAACAAATAATATTATAAATTCAAACCAAATGATATTCACATTGAATATAAATAATCTAAAAACAACAAATAAAAAGTAGAGATTGTCAAATTGATTAAAAATGAAGCCTCTTACTAATCTATGCTGCCTACAAGAAATCTACTTTAAATACAAAGACCAAATAAATGAAAAAATAAAAGGATGGAAAAACATATACCAACTAACACTATTCAAAAGAAAGCTTGATTGACTGTGGATGGTAAGAAATGATCTGGCTATGGATAAGAAGTTCTTTATCCATTTGGAGATCTTCACTGATATCGTTCCTTCTCACTCTTCTTCTTTTTTTTTTTTTTTTTTCAAGAGAAATAAAACTGATTATGAAAGAAACAGGAATGCCTCAAGGTAACATGTATTCTGTGTCCTAAATTGGAGTGGTTATAACCTTCCTTAACCTTACTGTACTTTAAACAATACCATAAGTACTAACACTTTGAGAGGTTCAAGGCAAAGATAATGAAGGTGATTTTAAAAAGGAAATAAGGCAATAAAGATAAAATGCAGTGTGATTGTGCTATATTCTCCACCTGAAAAGACATGATTTTTGACAGCCAGTTGCTCTGCAGACAAATTAGCTAATGGAAAGGTTGAAAGGAGAAACCACACTACTGATAGTACCAGGTTGGGCAGAGAGAAGGAAGCATGTATTTCCTGGTTCTCTCTCATCTAATTTCCTATTGCTTATGGTGCATCCCAAGTGGGAACTATCTCCTCTACCCTCCTCATGTTGGGTTCCCACGAAGTTAGATCCCAAAACCTGCCTGATGTTTGGTTTATTGAAGTCCAGAAGTAAAGGGGCAACCTCATATGAGTAAGGTGAGAGCCAAGATAAAGAAGAGGGAGGTAGTTGGGGGAGGCTGAGAAGCAATACAATGTTCATGTATAATGTACTTCTCAACTTTACATTTTTTTGTTTCCACCTCCATACACCCTTTATTCCCAAATTTTAATGTCCCAGTTTATTTTGAGGAAGGCGGGTTCACTGTATGCAATATTTAGTATATCTATGAACCAGCTCATCTTTTTGGAGCTGTTGTACATGAAATGCTTCTACTCCTCAAAATACCATCTTAATTCTAACTAGGAAATGAACAATGAACCAAAGTTTTGAGTAAGTAAAAACAATATTGTATGTAGAAATGATAAAAAGAGAATGAGAGAAATACACAATTACATTTTATTCCATTTGAAAGAGTTGGGTTTTCACTTTTGTTGTTGTTCAATATGATCATAATGTTTCCTCTTTATTTTCAATACTACATTTTAAATTGATTCAAAAATTTTAATGTTGTCCCTGAAACAGACTAATTTTCTCTGAGCAGACCACTTAGCCACTTGATGTTTTTTTCTATTGAGAGATTTATATGGCAGCATGTTTCTTTTGGTAAACAGGTGACTACCACAAAGAAAAGTGGAAAGTTGGTGTTGGACTGAACATTTAATATCCTCTCCATGTGTAAAATCCTAAGTGTTGGCTGGGTTTCTGCACAGTAAATGTGAAAAATGAAAGAATATATATTTTTCTTTTGATTTTCAGCCAAAATGTCAAAAGGAATGACATTTCTCTTTTATTTATTCATGTATTTGGTTCTAAGGGCTAGAATTTAAAAATTATGATAAAAAAGAGAAGAGGCAGACCAAGCATTTTGTACATTCAGAATGGGCAGTAGTATAAGAACCTACAAAGTAATACAAGAGGAGAGATTAAATATGAAATATGTTGATCATCTTTATCTGAATAATTTCCTAAATTTAATCTATTAAAATTTTAGATATAAGAGTTGTATTCTATGTGGCAGTTTAAGACTCCCATAAGAAAAGATGGTAATTTGGATCAATAGTTGAGTCAGGTAAAACTAGGCAAAATTAATTGGACATGTTGTATTATTTGAATATTTCTACATAATTTTTATTGACTTTGATTTCATTAGCAGCTTGAACATGAAATTGTTGAATAAATACTTTCACTTCTGAGACTTTTTTCAAGCATCGATAACCCTACTCAGATTTAATATTCAGAGCAGTCATAGAGACTGAACCATTCCTTAAAAAAAAAAAAAATCTTAAAGTGATTTGTAAAATATCTATACAATTGAAAGAACCCCTGATAAACATTACCATGATTTTTTGAAAAATGTAATAATAGGTCTAAACTGTCAAACACTTTATCCACTTCAAAAAGTGCTATATAAACATGTCATTAATATTCTACCACTCTCAATTTCTTGAACATATTATTAATAAAACAGCAAAATTCCCAAGTTTCTAAATGTTTTTCAATAAGGTAATGCACCAAAAAAGCAATAACATAATTTTTTACAAGAAAGCAATAACATAAATATAAAATGTAATATAGTGAGAAGTATATACTTCAGGACATGCTTGGGTTCTCACAGATACCAAGCAAATGTGCTGAAAAATCAGTTTAAAGGAAATTGAATAAATTCTTGTCTTTTTTCCTTCCCATTTAAAGGGTGACTATGTGTTGCCTAAGTTGAAAACTTGTGTGTGGTCTCTGACTACTGCCTCCCAATTCTTTAACCAATTAGTTATAAAACTCTTCAAAACTACTTACAAAGATTTATTCAGATTCATCTGCTTCTTTCCATAATCACTACCCACATTCCCACCATCCCTCACCTAGATTTCTTTACCAGCTTCTTTAGCTTATCTTCTTGTATCCAGTATTGTCCCCATAATATCCAATTCAGTGTGGTACTGAAGCAAGCATTTTCAAAGTTTTTGACCTCAAGATCCTTTTAAATGCTTAAAATTCACTGAAGAACCATTGTTTTTTTTAATCTGGGAGAATGTACAAAAGGGATTATAAGAAAATATTCATAAGAGTACAGGCACAGTAGGCCTCAGTTGGGTTACATTTTGATGGAAGTCTAATTATCTCCTAAATCACACCTAACAAGATTGTATGTATCTTGAGAAATTGTAAATGAGTGAGATTGTGATTTTTCACTTATTTTACGTGTTTGTAATGTTTGCCCAAACATTTCAAAATGTATATGGTACCCATTTAAAAATAAAGGACATACATATAACAGAAAACAATGAATAAAGTTGAGTGGAGAGAAATATCGAATGCCAGGATAATGGAAGTATTGATTTTTAAATTTTTATAATAGAGGTAAGAAATCAATATTTAGTAGTACTATATAATAATAACCAGTGTAGGGCTTCCCTGGTGGCGGGGTGGTTGGGAATTTCATTGGAATATCATACAAAATAATTTCATTGCCCTAAAAATGCCATGTGCTTCACTTCTTCCTCCCTCTTGTCCTCCCCATTAACCGCTGGAAATCACTAATAAGTTTGCTGTCCTCTGAAGTTTTGCCTATTCCAGGATGTCATACAGTTGGAATCATACAGTACATAGCCTTTCAGACTAGCTTCTTTCCCTAACCAAGGTGGCTTTAAGGTTTCTTCAAGTAATTTTGTGACATGGTAGCTCATTTCTTCTTTCTTTTTGTTATCATGACTTTTTTTTTTTTAAAACGGTTTAAGATTCATAGGAAAATTAAAGGAAAGATATAGGGATTTCCCATATACACCCTGACCCTAAACATGCAAAATCTCTCCCATTATTAACATCTCCTATCGGTGTGGTACTTTATTACACCTGATGAATCTACCTTGATGCATTCTAATCATCTCCAGATTACCATTACAGTTCACTTTTTGGATTGTACATTCCATGAATTTAGACAAATGTATGATGATACCTATGAAAGAAAGAATGTATTAGGTGTTGGATCACTTGTTGAACATTTGTATATATAATTTCTTCTGGGCATTTTGACAGGAAGCTAATTGATATAATTGAAAGTAGAAATGTATTATCTATTTTAAATTTCTATGTGATTGATGCAAGAAATCAAAAGAGAGCATTCATATTTAGTAATTGATATCAACAGTGCACTCTCCATGAAAGTCTATCATTTTTAAGTAAAATATAGTTTTGAAAGCCATTAAAAATCAAAATTTCAAGTAAATAGATTAAAACTCTAGAATCATATCACAAGACAATTATATATCTTATAAGTTCATAAAATATTCAATACAATTTTTCAATTTAAAATTTTACCAATAGTATTTTATAAAGAACAAAACCATTTTATAACAATGATAAGCTGTTTGAAATATTATTCATTTAATAATTATCTTAACTGATTATAAGTTTAAAACTTTTGAAACGTTAAGTGAAATTACTATAATATTACTGTTAGTAATATTAATCATTATATACCAGTAAGAGGATGAATTGTAAATAAAATATAGATATGGAATTTATAATTTAAAAACTTTAAGATATAATGTTTTAATGGATTATAAGCATTTTTAGGGCAATTAAGATGTCTTGTTCCCCACTGAGTACTTCAAAATTAGCCTAATGTTTGGTACATAATAGGCTCAAAATAAAGATTTATTTTAGGAAAGAATAACTACCTTGAAGTTAAATTAATTAATTAATGAAACAATGATCACATTATAAATGAGGAAATTAACTAGTTATTTTCTAAGATAAGGACCTAAACCTAGAATTTCTGAGTTTCTTAGTGCTAAATATTCAAGATCCCACATCTTCTTAATTTGGATTCTTTTTTTCTCACTGATATCAAGATAATTGGAGAATTATAGTTTATTGGACATATAAGGAGATGCTAAAGGACACAGTAATTCAAACAAAAATAGGCATGGGAATTCACATCTGTTAATTCTTTATGCAAAATGTCTGTTAAAAATGTAAGGAATTTAAAGATGATGGAGTAAAAAAAGGTGCTTATGTGCTCTCTTGGTGCAGAATAGATGTACTCTGAAGAAATTCATCTGGATGGACCCCAGAAGGCTTTTACTATGATAAGATATCCTACAGCTATCTTGACAGTAAAACAATAGGTATAATGTGCTATTACCTGAGCTTTAGTAAAAATTCATCAACTATATCAAGAGCTTCCTACCAAAGTGGACATAAAGGAGTAATATTTTATAGATATACATAAACCACAATAAAAGCAGGTTATATGTAAGTACAATTTTGTTTTAGATCATGTCACTTCAGAAGTTTGATTATATCATTTCTAATGTGTCAATTGGGATACTTTGCATGTATTTTTTTTGGTAATTAAAATGCAATTGCAAAATTAATCTTTCAATTTAACTTAAATTGTACATTTACAGAAATCATGAGCCCTCTGGAGGCTTCCGTATCTATTTTCACAGGCAAGAGTATCAGTCCTGTAACTTTGCAAAATATACAATTTTTGTGTGCATTTCTGGTAGTGTTGTCTCCAAAAATATGTAGGGAAAATGAATGAATAAACATCAATGAATAAGCTTTTAATATTCAAGAATATTTGAAAGTGTTTGGCTTAACTCATAGAGTATTATTAAGAGAAATATACTCTAGGCTTGATGTAAAATTACCTGCTATTAATAATGATTCTCAGCTGCAGCTGATTTCTTTCTTTATGACTGAATTCATACCTAACTGGTAAAATAATAATGCTCTTTCCCATTTCTCACTCTTTCAAATGGATTGAAGATATGCAAGAACTTAAGTAAATATAAACTTCTAGGTCATTTTATAAGGAAAAAAGAAGGTAATACACCATAAACATATGATTTTGTTTTGTTACACTAATCTTATGGAAAACAATTTGTCTGGGAACAAAGAGGTCACTTGCACACAATGATTTTATTTTTCTTTAGGGGTTCCAGTCAATACCTAAGAAGAGGCAATTTACTAAGCTGTGTCTTGGGGCATTGTAATTCATACATGGGTGAATACTTTGCTTTGGGAAGGTAGTTACTCATTGCAAGATCAAATCTATCCTGTTCTATTTTGCAATGACAACAGTAACTTGTATAAGAATAACATTACTGTGTAGAGTCATGCTTTACTCTCTTTACTCTCTTTACTGTGTAGAGTCATGATTTACTCTCTTAAAATTTTAGTCTGCTTTTTAATATCTTCCTAATTGGTTTTCTCTGTGTAACGGTATAACCTTAACAATGTGACATAAGTTAAAGAAGAATAACTGAAGCATTATGTATATGATTTCTACCTCTTTAATTAAGCTTTCTTTTGGCTCAAAAGACTATAATGATATCCATTTATATAAGTCTAAAACCAGTAATAGTGTTTCATTCAAGATGCATTTAATGAAGCACTGATTTATATTACTTTTGTTATTTGATCAGGAATTTTTGTACATATCATTTAATCTTCAAAGAACATTAATAGTTGAGTATTTGTCCTTTCTGTATCAAGAAATCAATGTTAGTAAAGATTGACATTCTCAAGGTCATCTGGTTATTAAATGGCAGAGCTTGGGTTCAAAATTTTTTCTATAAATTTTTGTTGAAAAATTTCTCTGAATTTAAATATAAATTCTTCTTTCTAGTTATCATGTCAGTCAAAATTGAACTTACCTATGTTGATGCAATAGATTTGACCCATACTAGGTGTTCACTGACAATTTAATATTGAAGGGCATACATCTCAATTTTGGACTTATTTAAAGCTCTAGAACCATTCAAATACATTGTCATAAAAGAGAAATGTCATTTTTATAACTGTTAGGCTGACACAAATTCAAATAACTAGATTGTAGGTATCCCTGGTGTGTACCTCAAAATAATATATCATTCTCAAGGTTTCTGTGCCCATTGTTGATGAAAAGCCACATGGTAATCTCTCAAAGCTCAAAATCTTAGAAAGTAATATGAATTATTTCAAATATTTTAGTTTCCTGCTGTTGAAAATATTATTTGAATGATTCCTCCCACAGGACCATTGTCGACTTGTTCTAATATGTCATTGTAACTATAAATGACCAGATACAATTTTGCTTTTGACTGCCTCTTTGCTTTGAAACCTCTCTACTAGATAGAAATATACGACAAGGTGTGTTTAGTGTTTCTAATATTGCCTTATCTTTTGAACTGATTATTACATGAAAGAGTGCACTAGTAGCCATTTTCTTTTTTTTTTCTTTTCTTTTTTTGCCCCTGTTTTTAATTTCATATAGCTCTGTTTGATGAATGGTTCTCTGCTACCTTCAGGATCAAATCCAGACCCTTTTTAATCTGCCCTGTGATTAGTTCTCCAATCTCACCATTTGGCAGTCTCCTCTCGTGCCTGGGCTCCAGGCACACTGGACCATTTCCTGTGCCATGGCAATGCTGTGTTTTCTCATGCCTGGGTGTCTTTGCTTGTTCTGCCTAGTGAGTGCTTCTGTTCATTTTCCTTCTTGGTTAAATCCTACTAATCTCTCAAAACTCAGTTCAAACATTGACTAGGGATATTTCCCACTTGACTGTAGCCTAGATAAAATAGATACAGATATACATAGATAGATATAGACATAGACATAGATATAGATTACAATTGTACTACATACACATTCAAATTTCCTCAAGACTTTTGAACTTATCTTAAAAGCCAACCTCACCAACTTGTGCAGTCTCTATAAAAACAAACAAAAAATGTGGTTATGTTCAGTTTAACAAAGCTTAATATTATAATTGAATGTTGTAAACACTAAAGCCCAGCAAGAAATTTAGAATCTTCACCCATCTTTGCAGTTATCTCTGATGAAAGTGAAAATGGATCAAATATCCAGATCTACTGCAATATATTTCTTATGCTCCTTCCTTTATTCCATCTCAAGTGTTCCACATATTCCCTCATGCATGCACCAGAGTTTACACAAAGCCATGTATAAAGTATTTTATGAGTGAGTTAAGAGATTTTAATAGTGATTTTAACTTTATACTGCTTCAAAATAAGTATTGATTTTAGGATGCATCCCTCAATTAAAATGTAACTCCCATTATTTTATATGCTCACATACTCCATTAGCACCCTATGCTTTTTAAACATTTTCCAAATTGAATTAAATAGTATAATAGTAGGTATGTGTGTGTGTGTGTATACACACACACACACACACACACACACACACATATAGTGGTCCGCTTAAAGGTCTTTAAAAACAAGCGATGTATTTTTAAAATTTTGCAACTAATTGCTCTACTTTAGAGGTTCAAAACTTTTGGATAATGCAGTTTTTAAATTAATTTATACATAGATCTTAATAGGTATACTTTCTCAAATCACAGAAAACTTTATCACCACTTTGTTACTGAAAATTAGAAAATTTGATGACATGATATGATATCTTCATTATTTCTGTCACTGCTTGTTCTATTGCCTTAAGTTCATCAAAGGAGATATATAATAAGGACCATAAGAACAAAAATTCTTTGCATTTGAGGGAAAGTATATACATAAAGTTATCAAAGAAGTATTTTACTCAAGATTAAGATCTATGAATCAGCGTAAAAATAAGCAGTGAAAATAATCAGTTTAAAATAGTGCTTTGAAAAATACAGTAAATCTAAATAAGATTTTAAATATTCCAATGATGAGAAACACGTACGTGCAAGTCCTTATACTGACACCGTTGTTGTATATCTTCAAGTAGCAAAAGATGCTTGGACATTTAAATAATTATCCATTTTGACATATTTTTCACTACTTTGAATCAAGGATGAGTATGTAAGTTATGAATTCAATTCATCTTTTCACTGGCAAGGAAAAATGTTATTTGTCTTTATCAACCTGATTAATTCTAATATAACCACCAGAGACCAACCAGTTTTATGAATTATTTTGAAGTTATAGACACCTACAAGACTTTGAAGTTTTTGCCAAATGACATTGGAGCAAGAATTTTCTTTTTCTAAATAGAAATATGTTTTATGCCATTGAATTTTAAAAATTATATTATTTATGTTTTCTATAATCATGGAATCATTATTTGTGTTACAGTTTATGTAAGTCTACCCTGATGGTATAAACTTGTAAAACAAAATGCTGTTTTGGACTGTTAGGAACAAGAGGTTTTCAAGATGATGTGCTTCTTGACGTATATTGATAAATACCAATGAAGAGAAAGTCCTGCAGAAGATCACAGCAATTCCATATGTTATATTTTTCAACAAAACCTTAATTTAACACAAAATTTATGGGTTTCCCATATGATATAAATAATCAAAATATGTTAAAAATTAAATTCAGTCTTTTCTTCTAAACTTTCTGCTCTCCCTTATTGACTTTTCACTAACAGAATTATACCTTCTTTCTTGGACCAGTCCTTCAATATTAGATATTATGCCTTTTAGAGTATTTAGGTTGTAAAATAACAACACTATAAAATTTATATTTAAAACTTTTATTTATACCAGAAATCCAAATTTAAAATTTACAATTATAAGAAATATGCCAATATGTGTCTGCCTCATTTATTCACATAACTGAAATAAATTTGAGGTTGGTATTTTAATAAATATTCTTTTAAAAATATATGATAAAGGATATTTACAGGTTGGGGACAATTTGGTAGTAGTCCAAACTCAACAATTATATATGACATTTATATATGTGATCGTCTACAAAGAAAACCATTTTCATACATTCAGTTTCCTAATCTATAAAATGTATGGGTTGCAATGGTTAGTACTTAACGTCCATTTTATATTATAATTAAATTGTCATAAGATTCTGGCAAGTCTAAATAAATCTGGTCCTGGGATTTTATCTCCATCCTTTACTCTTCACTCTTTACTATTTAGCACCATTTATGTTAGAGTAGTTTTACAAGATCAAAGTGCTTTCTCCTCTCATCATTATTAGAGCTCCTTTATACAATATAAAATCATTAAACTATTCCTCCTTCAGTGCTGAACTAAAGTATACAAGGAAAATAATCTTTAACACTAAAATTTTCACACATATGAAAATTATTTAATAGTCAATAAATGGAAATTGTTTCTATCCATATCTATGTTTCACCCATATAACTCAATCAATTCCTCTATTTTTGGAAAATATTAAGTTAATTCTTACATTGTTAGGGCCTTTAATGGGAATTTTGAGAGAGTGTATAAATTTATTGTATCATAAATTACAAGGCAAACAGCATTACATGAAAACAAAAAACTTTTTAATGAAACCAAAACATTTTCCAATACTGTTTTGAGAGGTATAATGACCTCAGTTTTGTACATGTGAGATTGAGATTCAAGAATATATAATATTAAAGTGGTAAAGTAAAATAGTAACTTAAGTAAATAATCTTGATAGGGATGAATTATGTACATAGTGTAGCAGCATGTGCTGTTTGATGATTAAAGAAATATTTAACAGAAAAACAAGAAAAGAATATCAGAGTGGGTGATGTAATAAAGCATTGATTTTATGTAGAGGAGCAGACATATTTTCATAAAAATAATATCATATTGCTCAAATAATTTATCACACTCCTGATAATGAACTTGTTCTGTGGTTAATAGACATAATTATTTCATTCATTAACTTTTCAAATGTATCTATCTTACCTACAGTAAAGAAAAAAATATTTGCGTGCCAAGGTCAAGACTGTATTTTTGGCTTCAGCCATGAGTATACGTATGTGTGTGTAGTACAACAGGATGCCAGTGTTAGGGAAGAACAAAGAAAAAAATATTGAAACACGTTGTCAGTATTCAGTATATCCTTTGAGAGTGAATGTTGGAAACAGTTGAAAGTCTGTTTATATATGAAACAAAGTAACTACATTTTATAGAAAAATAAGTTTTTAATTTCCATTATGTACAGCAACTTCCTTCACTAATTTTATGTGACCTAACAAATCCATAGTTATAGGTGACACAACCATAGAGTATTTTTGGAAACCATTTGATTTTAACTTAATAGAAAATTATTCTCTCTACAATTGTAAGGTTGAAACAGATTCTCTCATCAACTTATGGAAATTACCATGCCCTAATAATGGGTATTACTTGTTGAATGCCTATTAATTTTTAAAATGTATATACTGATTTCAATTTATTCCTTGAAACAACTCCTTAAAAATGAATGATTTTATTACAATTTTATAGATGAAGAGAGTAATGTTTAGAACAGTTAATGAATTCCCAAGTCTAATTAGGATTTTCCAAGTTCCCCAAGTTTACTGGCTAAAACCTCCATCGTGAGGCTATTTACAAATAGAAATAGAGTCACAGATATAGAAAACAAACTTATGATTACCAAGGGAGAAAGAGGAGGAGGGATAAATTGGGAGAATGGGATTGACATCTATACACTACTATATATAAAATAGATAACTAATAAAAACCTATTGTACAGCACAGGGAACTCTATTCAATACTTTGTAAAGACCTATATGGGAATGGAATCTAAAAAAGGAGTATAACTCCTTTTTGTATATGTATAACTGATTCACTTTGCTATACAGCAGAAACTAATTCAATATTGTAAATCAACTATACACTAATAAAAGTTAATTAAAAAAAATAAAACCTGCATTCTTTCTACCACACACACACACACACACACACACACACACACACACACACACACACACCCTTGCATGAACACAATAGTTTTTTTTTTCTAACTCATTCATTTTTTCCTGTGACTGGGCCTTATTTGTTTGTTTGTTTATCTCATAAAAACAAAGGTGGAAAAATGTCTCTTTTATATTTACTGCAAATACGCCAGAGACAAGAGATGAAGAAATACTAGGTTGGCCAAAAAGTCGTTCGGGGTTTTCTGCAACATCTTATGGAAAAACCCAAACGAACTTTTTGGCCAACCCTATAGGAACCCAGAGGGAGAGATGACTAAGGACACAAGCAACCTTGCACCTGGTCCAAATTTTGGTAGGTTTTTAGATTTCTCAGGAGCATGGAATAGGGATTTTAAACAAAGTTACCTAAATTTCAATGCCTGGAAGTATCTTACCTAATATATGTGTTGAGTTTAAGAGATCTTTTCTCACAGTAGTCAAAGAATAAAATAGTAGAGGAAGTGGGTTGCCTTAAACCACTCTCAAAGTCATGCATATCTGACAAAGAGTTAGAGAGGTCAGAACATTCAGGGGTCATCTCTCAGCACAGCATGATACATTATTCTTCAGGTCACTAACCCATGAATCATCATGAATGGGGATGGGGTATGAATGAACAGGGATGAGTCACCTGTGTGAGAAGCTGAAGAAAATGTATTGAGAGAAACGACATCATTAAATCATAGCCCATCATTTTTGACTGTCTCAACATTCAGCTTCAATATCAACAATCATCATGATGTCTTGATTTTTCTATATGGTGTTTCCCAAATGATACAAAAATATATACAGAATATTCAGATTTAATTAGCATAAAAAATGCATAATACAAAAAGAAAATTTATACTGGTGTCTATGGGAGGAAGAATAATAATGCCCCCTCCCCACCAAGAAATGTCCATATCTTATTCCCCATAAACTATAAATACGTTACCTTACATGGCAACAAGAAATTAAGGTTTCAGAGGCAATTAGTTGGCTAATCAACTCATTTTTTTAAATGGGGAAGATTATCCAAGGTTATCTGGGTGCATCCAATCTAATGACGTTCCTTAAAAATGGATGAAGAAGAGGGAGAAGAAAACTGTCAGGGAGTTGTGATGTGAAAAAGATTTCACTCTCTTTTGCTGGCTTTGAAGATCAAGATTGGCCACAAGCCAAGGTATGTGGCAGCCTATAAAGCTGAAAAATATAAAGAAAGAGATTTTTTCCACTGTTTCCAGAAAGTCACACAGCCATGCTGACACCTTGATCTTAGTCCAGTAAAATTCTATGTCAGGCTTGCGTTGTTTTAAGCCACTAAGCTTGTGGTAATTTGCTATAGAAGCAACAGAAAAAAAATCCAGTGTTGTTGCATTCAAATCTTTATGCTTTTGAATAGAGTGAGGAAATAGGAAAGCTATTTTTGTGTGTATTATTGCAATGGTTTATAAATATGTTCAGGTAAAAATGAAAGAAATACTGTAGCTAGTTGGCTTTATACCTGGATATTACCACTGCCCACCAATCTTCTTTTCCAGATCTTATGTATATCTGTTTTCGCTTCTATTTTTTCTTTGCTTTGTAGTTATATCAGCTTGTCTGATCATATATCTGACTATTTTTGAGTACTCAAAATTAAATGTTAAATATTATAGAGATAATCTAAGGCTAAGGCTGATATAACTTTCCTCAGAAAGAATTTATTTGCTTTTGGCAAGTATTTACCTGAGAGAACTAGCAACCCTATTTCACATTAATCCAGTCAGGGATCAATCCGATTCAAAGACTGGTTTTCACTTTTATGAAGGCTGGTTCATATAGGTTTCACTCTAACTTCTTGTGTATAGGCTTTCTGGAGGGTTTCCATTCCCCCATATCCTTAAAGGGTTTTGTACTGAAATTTTGATTTATCTCGGCTGGAGAGACTATTGAAATCTCTGCTTATTTCTCAGTCAACTATGTGGACATAACATCTTTTGGGAGAAAGTGGCTCAAAATATTGGACTCAGCTCATCGCGTTTTCTTTTTTTTATGTTTTCCATAATGCAGCTCTGTCTTCGTGATCTCATGTTTTCCATATTTTAAAAATTTTTGTTCAGCTTTCTCAGTTGTTTTCAGTGGTATGATCAGTTCAAAGGATTAAGCTGCATTAATGGCTGTTTGTAGTTATTCTAAATGTTTAGGGAAAATTTGGCATCTGTGTGTTCTGGTCTAGCATAATGAATTGCCTATATACTTTAAATATATATAAAAATGGAAACTTTAAATAGCACATGCTACACTTACTTTAAAAATGTAAAAATAAAAATGTGCATATATTGGTTTCCTATGTTCATCTAGAAACCTAAATTCCTTTCATTTTGGAAATGAGCAGACTTATTGAATATGGAATATCTCTTTTTTAATTGCAGCTTTTGGTTTATTGTAATGATTTAAATATGATTTAAGGAAAATGACGGTAAGTTGCACAAAGGACATAGATTCAAACATATACATTGGAGTATATTGTTTACAATAGAATCATTACAAAAAATTATACTCTTTATGTCCAGAATTATAACAAGTTTACATTGTATTCGCAAGAGGGGAGAGCAGAAGCAATACCTTCGTAAAAATAAGAGAGGGGGGGACTTTTAAAAACTAACACAATAAATAAATGTGGATACTAACTCAGGGTGGTTGCAAGCATGATGACGGAAATAGTTTGCCATCATTTTTTTCCACTGGAAATAGGTCTACAATTACACAGATGGCTTTTTCTTTAAGGAAGTTTAGTTGTCATTCACATTATATTTGATACATTTTGGAATGAATCAAATATGATTTTCTTCCATATGTCTAGCAGATCAAGCCCATTTATAAACACTAGTCACACTCATTTCAATCTGGTTCCACCAAGTGTAATTCCCCAGAGATACACGTATCTCCTATAAGTGTATCAGATGACAGTAATGATATACTTTAGTTATAATTTCCCTGGAAAATAGTAGGATATCTTCTGTCATATTGGTTCTTATGAGCTAGAAAAAAAAGTGTCAGCAATTTGAAGTATTTTTATTTTATTCACTGACATTACTTAAGAACCAAATGTTTCCTTCATTGAGTCCCACACGAATACCAATAAATATCTGTATTTCTTAATAGCCTTTGATTTAAGGGAAGAAAAAAGTAGATGAGATTTTTATCTTTAGAAGATATTTTAATCTAATTGTTTGAAAGACAATTAGAGGTAATTCAGTTTAACCAGGTAGTTTGTTCAGTTCTCTGCCCTATAACTCAGGCAAGTAGTTTGAATATGCTTAAATACCTCTAAAAGTTGAGGAGACATTTCCTTATATGCTGAGAAATTCCTCTTATGGAGGTTTATTTGACCCATGGCAAACAAATGGGTATTTTTTTTCATGAATGTGACAAAAGCAAAACTTTTGTTGAGGAAATTAAGGGTTCTTAACCTTTAACATTGCACCATTTACCTCAAATATTGGTTCAATGTTTTCATTTTGTCATTTGTTTAATAACAAATCACTAAAAGAGCTGTTACTTGTTTGTTTGTTTTTGCTTTTGTACATAATTTGTTATCATCTTTAGGATTATTGAAAAGTTTAATCTCTTTTCTCTTGAAGTTTTAGTCCTCTTTGCACTGCTCATTACAAATATATATCATCTTATTCTATGAGTCCTCACTTTTGCATATCCTTTTAAATGGAAGCTACTGCAGAATCTTCTATGCAACCAAAGTCAATTCTATGGGCATGTGACATGTTGCATTTAACATAAAAGAACATTTGTGGTTATGAAGTCATAATCATTATTTAAGAGCCCTGTGCATTTTTGAAAAATCTTTTATCAAGGAACATTATTCATAATTGATTTCAACAACTATGTGCAGGGTGATAACTGCCACCCACTGTTTTCTTACACTCCTCATTTTCCATTTTTCCTTATTCTCATGCAGTGAAAGAAATTCTTTTAAACCCTTTTGTTTTTCTCAGTTAGTAAGTTTTTATTCATGTATATGAGCACACAGCATGGCAGCAGTGAAAAGGGCCTGTGGGGTAAGGTGGTATTATTTCTTTCTACTACATTTTGATCTCTTCCTCCAAGGTAAGAATTAACTCTGTTCACCTCAGAACCAGCCATCTCTAGGAGGCTGATCCTCTGATGCACAAAGAAAAAGATGGCATTAAACTAACAGGGTGTTCTTGGAGCAGAAACCACAAAGAATATTTTTGTTCCTTTAGCATCAAGAGGGACATAATATGAGCTCAACTGAGAGCTAGTATAAAATAAAGGTTAAGAAAATGGATTTCAGAGTGCATTCATGAATAATTTTTTAAAGAAAGGATATATGAGTTCCATACTTTCTGAATCCTAGACTGTCTAAAGTGCCTTTCTTCTGTCTGTGTATTTGAACGCCTTAGCTGATGATGCTTTTTATATTCTAGTTCTATTTTTTTCAAATGTTTGAAAGCATTATTATGCCATCTTCTAGTCTTCAGTACTAGATATGAGAAATCTGGATATTTCTATCTCTCTCTCCATCTAATATATATATATATATATATATATATATATATATATATACACACACACACACACATACATAGTCTGTACAGTCTAGTGTGTCGTTTGTGGCCAGTGCTTCCTTATTGATTTCCTGTTGGGATGAGCTGTTCATTGAGGTAAATGGGGTGTTAAAGTTCCCTATTATTATTGTGTTACTGTCAAATTCTCTCTTTATATCTGTTAATATTTACTTTATGTATTTAGGTGCTCCTACATTGGGTGCATGTATACTTACAATTGTTATATCTTCTTGGATTGATCCCTTGATCATTAAGTAATGTCCTTCCTCATCTCTTGTAAGAGTTTTTGTTTTAAAGTTTAAAGTTTATTTCGTCTGATATGTGTGTTGCTACCCCAGCTTTCTTTTGATTTCTGTTAGCATGGAATACATGGTCTTATCCACTGACTTTTAGTTTGTGTGTGTTTTTAGCTTTGGTAGGCAGCATATATAGGTTTCTGCATTCATCCAGCCATTTTATATCTTTTGATTGGACCATTGGTTCCATTTACATTTAAGGCAATTATTGATTGTTATCTACTTATTGCCATTTTGTTAGTTGTTTTGAGATTTTTTTTTGTAGCTTTTGTTTTTCTTTTGCTCTCCTCCCTGGTGATTTGATGATTATCTTTAGTGTTATGTTTGGATTCCTTTCTGTTTTGTGTGTGTATATCTGTTATAGATTTTTGATTTGTGGCTACCCTGAGGTATATATATATATATATATAACAATGTACATATATATGTGATAATTTTAAGTTGCTGATCTCTTGAGTTTGAATGCATTTTAACCACCCTGTATTTTTACTCCCCACACACACATTTACTCTTTCAGACATTGTGTTTTACATTCTTTTGCTTTGTGTATCTCTTATTTACTTATTGTAAATGCAAATGATTTTACTACTTTTATCTTTTAACCTTCATTCTAGGTTTAAAAGTGGTTAACTTACTACCTTTATTGTATATTTGCTTTTTACCAATGATATTTTTCCTTTTGTGATTTTTATATTTTTAATTATGGCCGTTTTTTCTACTTAGAGAAGTCCCCTTAACATTTCTTGTAAAACTCTTTTTGTAGGGCTGAACTTTTTTAGCTTTTGCTTGTCTGTAAAACTGTTGATATCTCCTTCAAATTTGAATGATTGCCTTGCTGGGTAGAGTATTGTTGGTTGTAGGATTTTCCTTTTCATCACACTAAATATATTGTGCCTCTGCCTCTGACCTGCAGCGTTTCTGCTGAAAAGTTAGCTGATTGCCTAATGGGAGTTCCCTTGTATATAACTTGTATGTCCCTTGCTGCTTTCAGTATTCTTTCTTCATCTTTAAATTTTGACATTTTAATTACAATGTGCCTTGCTGTGGTCCTCTTTGGGTTGATCCTGTTTGGGACTCTCTGTGCTTTCTGAACATGGATGTCTGTTTCCTTTCCCAGGGTAGGGAAATTTTCAGCAATTATGTCTTCAAGTTTGTTCTCTGACGCTTACTTTCTCTATTCTCTTTCTGGAACTTTCCATAATGTGAATGTTAGTTTAATATTGTCACAGAGTTGTTTTAAACTGTCATTTCTTTTTTTTAAAGTTATTTTTCTAGTTTCTGTTCAGCTTCAGTAATTTCCACTACTCTATCTAATCTTGTATCATCTAATCTACCGTTCATTTCTTCTACTGTATTTCTCATTTCAGTTACTATATTTTTACCTCTGTTTGGTTATGCTTTATATTTTCTAATTTTGTGCTCAATTTCTCACTATGTTTGTCCATTCTTCTCCTGAGCTCCTTGAGCATCTTTATGATCATTAACTTGAACTCTTTATTGAGTAGATTGCTTATCTCTACTTCACTTAGTTCTTCAACTTGGATTTTATCTTGTTCCTCCATTTGAAACATATTCCTCTTTTGCATCATTTTGCCTAATTTGCTGTTTTTATTTCTGTGTATCTGGAAAGTTGGTTACATTTCCCAGTCTTGGAATAGTGGTCTTTTGTGGGTGACAGACATCTTACTTGTGTTGACAGCATATTCGCCTCTGGTCACCAGAACAATATGCTCTAGGGGTGCGCCCCTGTGTGGACTGTGTGGGCCCTTCCGTTGTGGCAGGCTGACTACTGTGAGCCAACTTGTAGGTGTGGCTAACCCTCCGTCCAGCTGGTTGCCATGTTCTGCCTTATATAGAGGCTGCCAGCTGCTGATGGGCAGCACCACATCACTAGGTGACTAGCTGCAGAGCCCTAGAATGTACTGATGGTAGTGCTTTAGGCCCTCTGGTGGGCAGAGCTGGGTCACAGGGTCACTGACTGTGGGGCCAGAAGTCTCTGATTTAGTGTCTGCCGGCCAAAAATCAGAGCCATTTCCTGACATGCTAGCTGCAGGGTCTGGTATGTCCAAAAGGTATTGAGTGTGACTCAGTACCGGGGTTGCTGACTGAGAGATTCAGTGTGTCCCAGAGCTGGTGTCAGCTTACTGGTGGGTGGGGCCACAGCTCAGGGAATCCCAAGGTTAGTGCTGACTCAGTGGTGGGTGGAGCCAGGTTGCAGAGTGAGTGGTTGTGTGTCCAGGGTCTTGGATCTACTGTCAGCCTTCTAGTGGGGTGCCAGTTCCTGACATATCTGGCTGCAGGGTTCACTGTTTCTACAGCTAGTTTTAGTCTGTTGGTGAGTGGAACTGGATTCCAGGTCCTGACACAGTGGGCTGGGCTCTTGTGGTCCTGGAGCTGGTGTTGGCCCACTGGTCAGCACATTTGGGGTATAGAGGGTTCTGGGGCTGTTATCTGCCCACTGGTGGGTAGAGTCAGGTCCTGAGCACTGTGGGGCTTGTGTTTCCCATGCTGGTGTTGGCCCACTAGTGGATGGGACATGGGCCCAGGTGGTCCCAAGACTAGTGCTGGATCACTGGTGGGTAGAGCTGGGACCTGAGGTCTCTGGCTGCATGACCCTGGGTGGGCCCTGAGCTAGTGCTTGTCCACTGGTGGGTGAGGCCGGTTCAACGGTATTTCCAGTGCACTGGTAGATGGAGCCTTGTCATCTTCTTTCTAATAACGTTGGATTTTTCTAGAATTTCATATCAATGGAATCATGCCATATTCACCCATTTGTAGTCAGCTTTTTTTTTTTTTTTTGCCTCAACACAATGTTTTTGACATCCATCTATGTTTTCTACACATATCAGTATTTCATTTTTTTATGGCTGAGTAATATCTATTATATGGATGTCCCACATTTGTTTTATCATTGTTTTCTTTTCTATATTATGAAAACTAGTTAAAATATCAGCTCCAATTAACATAACAGGATACAAGTAATTTGTAAATCAAGAAAGTAAATAGGAGATACATCATCCTTCGTGCTTGCTTTACAATTTGTATTATAGACCAAATTACCAAATTACAGACTTGTCATTTTCAAAGATCTCTGAATATATTCACAGAGTGTATCACATGGAAACCAGCAAGAACAAAAATGATTGCTTGTTGAAACATTCCATTCTTTATATTGCCAAAATTGTTGCTTTGAAGCTGTTATGCATGAAACCATAATACTGGAATAATAGAACCTTAATGAATGTAAGTCACTATTTAAAATGGAAGCTAATCAGTGGGATAGTGCTGTAAAGTGTTTGAAGATGGATATTACTGCTGTGTAGTAACATCAGTCATGTTTATAAAGCACTTAATGCATGTGTTTGTCTTAAATATATTTCCATCATTTAGTTCTAAGAGAAGTGTCATTTAAACCACAATAACTCCAAAACAAACAATAAAAGGGAAAGTAATTTTAAAAGTTTTCTAGTGTTTTTTCCCCCTCATGCCTTTCCTCTCTCCCCTTTTAGTTTGCCTCTTCTCAAAAGATGAGCTAAGACCTTAAGCCCAGGTAAGACATTACAAAGCACAGGGACCTTCACTTAAGAGCATCTTGAACTTTAAGGAGTCCTGCACTTAACCATCTGTGGCTGAACCCCTTTCCATGAGGTCAGGACTTACAGGGCCAAGGAGAGCTTCCCGTCTAGAACATAAGCCCCTTCATTCTAACCATGCTCCAGCTACCTAGTAATTACAAGCCCCTGAATCTCATTCTGGTTTCTGTGCTGGCCTCTTCCCTAGTACCTTCTTTCCAAAAGCAGACACATTACTAGTCTGTGTACCTGAGGCCTTGAAGAGTAGTTAAAGAGTGGCTAGCTGAAAGGGGTTGGGGATGAGAAGAGCATGTGCTTTGGCTGTGTTGTCCACATGAACCTATGGGATGGCAAAAGAGGAGAGGTTTATGGGCTAGGAACCTGAAGGCAGTGTCCAGTTCTCCCTTGGCTGTGGTGTTTGGCCATAGATATATAAGGAATAGAAAATTCTAATTTTGAACCTGTTCTTCCAGGTCATCATGAAGAATATTTTTCAAGATATAAAAATAAGATATATTGATATATTTTTTTTTAAAGTTTGATGGCTTAGTTTACATTTGAAGCTATTTATATGTATGGTGAGTCTCCATGTGTACTCTGGCCCAAGTCCCCAAAATGTAAGAGACAAACTTAATTTGTTTTTGAGTCTAATATTAGATGAATATTACAGGCCAAGTATAGAAAGTTGTTTTAATTAACTCTGTTTTCAGTAAGTTTTTCCTAGGATATTGCTCAAGAGCTAGATTTGCATCTCTATACAAAAGAGTCTGAGAGTAAAATGATCTGATCATTTCATTCTTCTTGTGCTTTCCATCAGTGAAAGGTCGGAGAAGAAGGTCTATGTTGTTTTGTTGTGTTTTAATAAAACAGACTTCTTCTTACTCCAGTCACATAACCACTCATTATTTAAAATAGTGATGACTTTCTATCATTTTCAAGTAGGTAACCACACCACTCACCGAGCTGTTGTTATTTGTTTTATTTAGAATAAAACATTCAAACACTAGAAAACCAAACCAAAAAGTTAACATTTCTCATGAATTTTAAATGTGTATATTAAATGTTAAGTACTTTAGAAAAGTTGAAGGATACAGAGAGGTTTATATTTTTAGAGTTGAAAATTTTACACAGAGTTTTACAAAGACATATATCATCTGTGTAAGAGCCAAACACAATAGACTTGACAATATAAATTTAAAACTATGTATGTCAAGAATAGCATAAAAATAGTGAAAGGAAATAAGAAAAATGTTCTAATAAATTATTCAAATTTGTTAATATCTTAGTTATAAAGCACAATTTTTAAGGAGGAATTAAAAATATAAACAATTCCAAAGAGTAATTAGGCAATGACTAAGAACAATTAACTGGAAAAGTAATAAAATAGCTAAAGTTATCTGAAATTTTATTCAACCTATCACTTGTTAGTAATTAAAAATAATAAAATAGAAAGAATAAGGACAAGCCATTTTAAATTTGTCAAATTATATAAAATGTTAAGATGAAAATAATATTCTATGTTTGGAATTGTACATTCAGATTGACATCACCATATTCTGTTATTTAGTTTGTTTTTTCATCAAAAGAAATTTATCCATATATATTAAGGAACACATCTAGTACTTTAACCTAAGAAAATGACCTCATACACAGGGATTTAAGAATATTTTTTCTCATCTGAGTATTATTAATATAAAAAAATATATGAGGAAATTTATGGATAAACTATGTCACTAGCATATAATGGGATAATCTACAACCATTAAAACAATGTATTCAAAAATATACTGATGGTATTCAGTTATTAATTTTAAAAGGTACTGCATTAAAAATTGTATTGGGATAATTATCATATTTTTCAAATACAAATGACCAAAAGGATAACATTTATTCTGTCTGGCTATTTAGATTCTAGATTATTTATTCTGATGCCTCTTCATATTTTCCAACACACATGTATTACATTTTTAACAAGGAAAAATATCATATTTTGAAGGATCATGAATTAAGCTCTTCATTTTACTGCACTTGAGACACAGATGGGACTGGGGGTTTCTCACAGAGTTAATTGGTCAACCAGGTACAAAACCCAGTATTCCAAACTAGGGTTCTTACCAGGATATCTTTCCCGTCCACAATCTGATGTCCCACGTCTTTGTATATTATTGTCAGGATTGATCTGCCTGAATTCACCTTGAGTAGTTGGTATTAAATCCAGCAGTGGTTTTGCAGTGGAAAGACATTGAGTTTTAAAAATAATAGAGGGCTTCCCTGGTGGCGCAGTGGTTAAGAGTCCGCCTGCCGATGCAGGGGACACAGGTTCGTGTCCCGGTCCGGGAAGATCCCACATGCTGCGGAGCGGCTGGGCCCGTGAGCCATGGCCGCTGAGCCTGCGCGTCCGGAGCCTGTGCTCCGCAACAGGAGATGCCACAACAGTGAGAGGCCCGCGTACCGGAAAAAAAAAATAATAATAATTAAAAAATAAAAATAATAGAAGTTCAAATGTTGATATATTAAAAAATCTTTACAGTAAAACTCTACATCACCAAATAGAGGAGATGGATGGAGAGGAATTGGTGCTAGGAGTTTCGGTGAATGGGGGGACAGTTTTCTGGAAAATGAGAATTTTCAAGTTAAGTTTTATGCAATAAAATAGTAAGAAAGTGAAACTCTGTAAAAAAAAAAAATGGTAAGCTTAAATCACGGAGTAAAAGAATAGAGAAAATTGTGTAATGAAAGCAAGTAACCATATATCAGTCAAAAGTGGTACTTGGACTTCTCATTTTCATAACCATAACTTATACAGCATTTAAAGCACCATTATGAAGAGAAATGACTGGGCAGGTAGGAATCAGCAGTTCTCATTCTCTTACGTCAGGCCTAAACTATCATAAACCCATATTTTGTACACAAACACTAACAAGAAAGCCTAAAAATGGACTATAATTATATATACATGCATATGTGTATTGTACATGTGTGCATGTATGTGTGTGTGCATGTGTGTTTTGAGTTTTTGAGTATCTTGCCAGGAAATAATTAGTTCTCGATCTTAATCTGACTACTTTAAAAATAAAAGTGTGTGGTATATCTCTGTCAGAGCAGGCACTTGGAGCATGTTTTCACAGATTGATGCCTAATTATGATTCCTGCAAGATGCCTAGTCCCTGTAATTTCCATTACTATAAACTGAAATTCCTATGAATAAGACACTTTCTTTTGAAGCATTGACTAAAATATTCACATTCATTCCCATTTCCAAACTTTTTATTGATGATAAAAATTTTCTAAATGTAATGAGAAAAGAGTGATATTAATTAAACATAAAATTTTAAATGAATAGCAGCATTCCTGATTAAATAAAATATAGTGTGTCATTACTTAAAAACTAATTAAATTACTATTTATTTCCATCATTACAATCAAATTCTCTATATAACGTTCAGTTAATTTTTAAAAAGTGAAATACTTTACCTTGTATCTTTTAATTTTTTTTGATTTATTATATTTCTTTTTTATTCATATAATACTTGCTCAAAGTTGTTACATTTCACAAATCCACCAGTGTACGTTACTTTTTAGAAATCTATATTTGATAATCATATTTATACATCTGTTTTAAAAATTGAACTATTTTGTTTAAGAATCTTAAAAATGACTTTGAAAGATACTCAGAACAATTTTTTCAAGACTATATCAAAGTTGAAGTCATCACTATGGAAGTAGACGAGCTTGTGACATATCTGATTTAGCATGCTTTTCTGATTTCTTAAATAGGTAAGCAGCAACCCAGTAAAGTAGCTTATGTCTTCTCTTCCATAAAGACTTGAAGTTCACCCACAAAGATAACAATTACATTTTTCATTAAATACAAATTATCACTTTTCATTTCAACAGTATTTTACCCATTTTCATATTTACATATTTTCCCACATAGACCTAAGTTATTTGAAAATAGCAGTGCTGATATTAAATTGAATTAATGACTGCATTTCTTTAGTAATCTTAAACACTGTACCTACAAGGCCTTTTATTCATATTCAATGTGGAATTGGAAATTAGGACTATAAAAGGGAAATACATACTTAACATCACGTGAAATGAAGTATTACATGAAAAAAGTCAACCCTCTTTTTTTTGTCTATTTTGTATTATCTACAAAATAATCACAGAGATTTTAAGGATATGAACATTTTAAAAGTTTCCATATCTGTTTACTTTCTCACAAGACAAAATTTAAAACACTAATATTAAACCACAGTCACAGAGGGGGGAAAAAAGGCAGATTAAAAGAATAAGAAATGAAGACACTAATAAAAAGGAATGGGAAACATCCTAATAACACAGTGTGGTATGCAGAGAATCATCCTTGAAAGACTTGGCTCATAGTTGTCTGGGTTTTGTGTTAATTAGGTGCTTCCTTCATTAAGTGTGCCTGTAACTTACTTAAATTCTTTCCAATTCAGCACTTAGTGTTCAGAAACAAACAGAAAATAGCCTTGTCCCCCCTTTAAAAGTCCAAGATAAAGATAAAATAATTATTAGAAATATAGTTTCAAACTTTTTAATGAAAAATACATTTTCATTCATTTGGTTTGGGAAGATAATTTTGTTGAACACTTTTGTCCTCAAGAGTCAAGTACAAACCAACTCTGAGAAGTTTAAGATAATATTTTTGGAGCAAATGTTATTTCCTGTATTGTTTGGGAAGAGCAAATAAGAACTAAGTCTTCAAACCATCTAGACATAAAATAGTATGACAAACCCCAAAATTCAAGAGCTTATAATACATGGTACTTCATTCTTCAACTAGGTAATATTATTCATAATAGAAAAGTTGCACACTCTTCAGTTCTATATTGTTACACACTTTCACATTTTCCTGTAAAGCTCCATAAAACACAATTTAAATTCACTTGGCAAAACACCATAGATTTATCTTAAACTTTTTAAGATTTCAAGATTTTTGGTCTGGCAGTTTCCTTATGAATTAATGACAATAATCACTTCCTTAAAGTGATATCATGGAGCAAATCATTATTAATGGTATTACTGATGATATTAAATTATTTTGAATGAAAAATCTATGCTTAGGTACATGGATAGATGGAGATAAACAGGGAGGAAGAGAGAAAATACTACTTCAAATAATATATTTTAAAGTTTGTGTGAAGTTTTTGAATGTAAAGTTTAATAAACATGTGAAAAAAAGAATAGGTATCTAAGGAACTGAAAGGAAAGTAGGTCCCAAGAAATATATAACTGTAGCATTTAAATTATTTAGCTTATTATTAGATACCTATATTAGAAAATAATTATCATTAAAACATAGAAGGTGAAGACATCATAAACAGAGGAAATCTCCAATGTAATAAATAAAGCACATGAACTGAATAATGTGGCACTGATGAATATCAAAGACATTAAGTTAATCATGCGTTTGTACCAGCAATCTAAAGTGAAGGGTGAACTTGACAGAAATGATGAAGTGCTTCACATTAATCATTTCAGATTAGCGCCTATACCAATAACATCGTTTCTAGTAACATTAGTGATTAAAAAAATAACAATAGACTTTACTTCTTAGAGTAGTTTTAGGTCTACAGAAAAATAAAAAGAAAGTAAGTACAAAGGGTTTCCATATAGTACATATATCCCCCACCAACAGCCCCACCCAAGTTTCCCCATGATTAAAATTTGCATCTATATTGTACATTTGTTACAACTGATGAATCAATATGTATATATTGTTTCTAAGTTATGTTCATAGTTTATATTAAGGTACAGTCTATGTTGTACAGGGCTACGGGTTTTGACAAATGCATAATGTCATGTATCTATCATTATAGTATCATATAGGGTGGTTTCACTGTCCTAAAATGCCCTGTGCTCCACCTATTCTTTTCTCCCCCTAAACCTCTGGAAACTAACATTTTTACTATTGTCACAGTTTTTTTCCTTTTACAGAATGCCATGTAATTGAAATTATACAGTATGTAGCCTTTCCAGATTTGCTTCTTTCATTTAGCAATATGCATGTAAGTTTCTTCCATGTCTTTTTATTTTTTTTTAACATCTTTATTGGAGTATAATAGCTTTAAAATGGTGTGGTAGTTTCTGCTATATAACAAAGTGTATCAACTATACATATGGATATATTTCATTTTAGCAATGAATAATCTTCCAGCGTATGGATATACCATAGTTTATTTATCAATTCATCTATGGAAGAATATCTTTGTTGCTTCCAATTCACTGGCAATGAATAAAGCTGCTATAAACAATCTTTTGCCAGTTTTTTGTATGGATACATTTTTCCAACTAATTTGGGTAAACACCTAGAAATACAGTTTCTGGGTTATATGAGAAGACTATGTTTACCTTTGTACGAAGCTACCAAACATTTCTCCTAACCAGATGTACCATTTTGCATTGCTTTTAACAATGAATAAGTTCTGTTGCTCTGCATCCCCTCTGGCATTTTGTATTGTCAGTGTTCTGCAGTTTAGTCATCCTAACAGGTGCATGGTAGTATTGTTCCTGGTGAATTTGAGGTTCTTGCCACATATCAAAGGAATTCAGAGACAAAGCAGGGAGGTTAAGAAAGTAAAGTGAGAATTTATTTAAGCAAGAATACTCTCTCAGACTGAAAGCGGGCAGACAGGGGGGAGGAGGAATTTTTGTCCTTATTTAGCTTAGATCAGAAGTGTCATGGCATTGGTGAATGATGAGTACTTCTTATCTGTAAGGCTAATATTATTGTAATGAGAGCATAATGAGCAACAGTTTCACCCAAAATGTGTGGTTTCCTGTCAGTCTGGAGGTTCCTGCATTATTTGTCTGTCCATGGACCCCCCCGCTGTTTATAAGACTTGTGATTTATAATCACACCTGGCCACCTGGCCTCTGCCCCCATTTCTCTGCTCATACCTAGCTACCTGCCTGCTGTAGCAGTTATCTCATTGTTGTTTTGTTTACCGTTCTGTGTTGACCAATGACGCTGAGTACCTTTTCATTTGCTTATTCAGTATATATCTTTTACAGTGAGGTGTCCAGATCTTTGGCCCATTTTTAAATTGTTTGTTTTATTATTGTTGAGTTTTTAGAATTTTTTGTATATTTTGGATATCCATCCTTTACCTGAAATGTTATTTTCAAATATTTTCTCAGTCTTCATTTCCTTAATAGTGTTTTTCACAGAGCAGAAGTTTCTAATTTTAGTGTTGTTCAACTTATCAATTTTCTTTCATAAACAACATTTGTTGTTGTATCTAAAAAGTCATAGACAACCAAAGGTCACCTAGATTTTCACCTGGGTTGTTTTCCAGAGCTTATAGTTCTGCCTTTTGTGTTTAGGTCTATGATCCATTTTGAGTTATTTGTGGGAGGAAGGTTTTATGTCTAGATTCATTTATTTGCATGTGGATGTCCATTTGTTCCAATACCATTTGTTGAAAAGACTTTTGTTCTCCATTCCACTGCCTTTGCTCCTTTGCCAATGATCAGTTGACTGCATTTGTATGAATCTACATCTGGTCTCTCCATTCTATTATATTGATCTAGTTGTTTGTTTATTTGCCAGTACCACCCTGTATTGATTCATGTATCTCCATGGCCAGTCTTAAAGTAGTGTGGTGTCAGTCCTTCTACTTTACTCTTCTTCAATATTATGTTGGCTCTTCTGGGTTTTTGCTTTTCAATATAAGCTTTAGAATAAGATTTTCAAAATCCACAGAATAATTTGTTGGAGTTTTGAATGGGATTGTGTTGACACTGGATAAATTGGGGAAAAACTGAAATCTTACCAATACTGAGTCTTCCTTCTCATGAACATGCAGTGTCTCTCCATTTGTTTAGATATTCTTTGATTTCTTTCATTAAAGTTTTTCATGTAGATCTCGTACATATATTGTTAGATTTATATCTAAGTATTCTCCTTCTTTTGGTCCTAATATAAACAGTGTTGGGTTTTTAATTTCAAATTCCAATTGCTCATTGCTGGTACTTTTGTGTATTTTTCAAACTTGCTACAATACCTTACTTTTTTGGAAGTTTTAACATTTTTTCTAAATAGATGATGAGCATGCCATATGTGAACAAAAATAGTTTTTTTTTTTTTATCATCCTTTCCAATCTGTATTTTTTTTCTTTTTGTTGTCTGATTGCATTAGCTAACACTTTTAGGGGAAAAGCATCTAGTTTATTACCATGAAGTTAAGCATAATGTTGTAGACTTTTTTTTTGCCAATGTTCTTGTCACTGTGAAGAAATTCCCCTCTGTTCCAAATTTGTCGATAGTTTTTATTTTGTTTTAATTACAAATGAATGTTGGATTGTATTAAAGGCCTTCTCTTTGTCTATTTATATAACTATTTACAACTTTTATTAATTTTATATTTAAGCTTATAAAACAAGTAGGTTTGATGAATAGATATTTGAAAATTTTTCTTAAATGCCAGTCAATATACTTGTTCAGGAAAACACATTTTTACCCTTAAAATTATCATTAATTAACATGTTTACAAAAGTATTTATTTCAAAAAACTATTCAAAGTCTACAAACAAAATGAACTAAATTAATAAACCTATTTGAAGACAGGTTATAAGAAGTCACTGTGCTGGGCAAAAAGGAAGATATATGGAAATATAAAATGTGGCCATTACTTTTGAAAACCTTGCATTCTATTTTGCTAAATAATATGAAGGAAATAAATTACTGTTTAAATAACAAATTATTTTAATATCAGTAAAATATAAAATAGAAGGAATTAAAGATCCCAAGGCAAAAACCATCAAATTACAAATGCAATAATTATTACGGCTTTCAAGGAAAGAAAAGTTCAATAGTATTGAAATACCTGTCATTTACAACAATTAGCTTCATAATAACAGATTTGTCTATTCCATTCCCTGTATCTAAATGTTTGTATTTCCCTTCACCCCCAAAATATTACATACTTCATAACATGCACTGAAGATAATTTGTGATGTGACTTTAGAGCTACCTTTAAAGTATCATCTCCAGTATATTCCATTTTCTATCTCTTCAATAGACTACTCAAACAACTGGGATAGTGATTTTTATTTTTTATTTTTTTTTAAACATCTTTATTGGGGTATAATTGCTTCACAATGGTGTGTTAGTTTTTGGGATAGTGATTTTTAATATGAAAATATTATATAACTTCACACATCGTAGCTATTGTGAAACTGGCATAAACCAAAGTTGTCAAAAATGACTTTGAGAATTTTCTTGAGGTGTTTGGATTTCAGGAGGTAGGATCAAGATGATAGAATAGGAAGACCCTGAACTCACCTCATCCCATGGGCACAACAAAATTACAATTACTTACAGAGAACTGTCTATGAGAACAACCTGAGGATTAGATAAAATATTTTCCACAACTAAAGATATAAAGAAAGAGCCATAACAAGATGGGTAGGAGAGGCAGAGATGCAGTCTAGTCAGGACCCACATCCCTAGGTTGGCAACCCCAAAATGGGAAGGTGTCACAATCACAGAAGTCCTTTCTGAAAATTGAGAGGTCTGAGTCCCACTTTGGATTCCCCAGCCCAGGGGTCCTGCAGCACTAGGAAGATGAGTTCCAGATATCTGGCTTCAAAAACTAGTTAGGCTTATGTTCAGGAGAGCTGGAGACCTATAGAAAACAGAGACTCTGCTCTTAAAGGGTGCTCACAAAATCTCATATGCTCTGAGTCACAGTCCAGAGACAGTAGCTTGAAAGATGCATAGGTCAGACCCACTTGCTGAACTGGCAGAGCCTCCCAGAGAGTTAGGAGGCAGATAGGACTCCCCTCTTCCCCAGTTGGAACCACTGGCAGCAGCCATTTTGGAGATCTTAGTTTACCATACTGTCAACAGTGCTGAGAAGCACCCTTCTGGGATTCTTCCTCTACCCTATTAGAGCTAGGGGTTTGCCCCCACACAACAAAGGGCTCACAGCAGTCATGAGTTGCCAGGATTGCACAGCCAGCTATGCAGCAGCCTGCCCCGTTCAACAGTGAGCTTTTAGCCCATCTGTCACCAGGCATTGCCCTCAGCTGTGCCAAGTGCCTTCCTTGCCCACCAGCACACTCACAGCAACCTCATGAGGCAGAGCCTCACAACAAGCCAGGCCAGAGGTGAGCCTTGTCTACCAATGTACCAAGAGTTGACCCCACCCCAATAGCCCACATAGCCCACATAAAATACACCCCTGGAGCATCTAGCTTGGGTGGCCAAAGGGGAGTGTGCTGCTAAGCCCCATAGGATATCTCATACATAAAGCCACTTTTCTAAGATTAAGAGATGTAACAGACCTAGCTAATATGTAAAAATAAACCTAGAGAAATAGGCAAAATGAGGAGACTAATATGTTCCAAATGAATTAACAAGAGAAAATCTCAGAAAAAAAGAAATAAACAGTGATAGCAACTTATTCAATAAAGACTTCAACGTAATTATTATAATAATGCTCACTAAAATTGCGAGAAGAAAAGATGAACACAGTAAGAATTTCAACAAAGAGAAAATAAAATAAAATAAATAAATAAATAAATAAATAAATAAATAAATAAGAGCTGAAGAATACAACAATTGAAATAAAAAATACACTAGAAGAAATTGACAGTAGATAGATGATACAGAAGAATGTATCAGTGATCTGGAATACAGAGTAGTGGAAATAAACTAAGTATAACAGAGAAGGTTAAAAATAATTAAAGAAAATAGTATGGTTAGGGAGACCTCTGGGAAAACATGTATCATTATAAGGGTCCTAGAAGGAGAAGAGAGAGAGAGAAAGAGGCAGAGAACATATTTGAAGACATAATAGCAGAAAATGTCCCTACCCTGGGGAGGGAAACAATCAAGGTCCAAAGAGCACATAGAGTTCCAAACAAGATGAATCCAAAGAGGTTCAAACCAAGATACTTCATAAATAAAACGTCAAAAACTAAAGATAAAGTGAGAATCTTAAAAGCAGTGATAGAAAACAACTAGTTACATACAAAGGAACACTCATAAGGCTGTCGGCTAACTTTTCAGCAGCAACTTTACAGACCAGAAGGGAGTGGCGTGATATATTCAAAGTGCTGAAAGAAAAATACCTGTAACCAAGAATAGTGTACCCAGCAAGGGTCATCATTCAGAATTGAGAGGTAAATTGTTTTATAGACAAGCACAAGCTAAAACAGTCCATCACACAAAACCGGCCTTAGAATAAATGTTAAATGGAATTCTCTAAGCAGAAAAGAAAAGGTCATGACTAGACGTAGGTAAATTAAGAAAGAAAAACATCACTGGTAAAGACAAACATGCAATAAAAGTAGAGCATCAACCACTTATAAGGCTAGTAGGAAGGTTAAGAGAGAAAAGTAGTAAAATTAATCATATATACAATAAGTAGTTAATGGGTACACAAAATAAAAATATGTAAAATATGACATCACAAACATAAAACATGGGGGTGCAGTAAAAATATATCACTGTTAAAATGTATTCAAACTTAAGAAATCACCAACTTAAATAGGTACCTATATAAATAGGTTGTTATATATGAACCTCATGGTAACCACAAAATAAAAACTTATAAGGGATACACACAAATAAAGGAGAAAATAATCCAAACATAACATTACAGAGAGTCATCAAATCAAAAAGGAATAGAGCAAGACATGAAGAAGAAAAAAAAGAACTACAAAAACAATGAAAAAACAATCAACAAAATGGGAAAAAGGTACATACCAATCAATAATTCCTTTAAGCTAAGTGGACTAAATGCTCCAATCAAAAGATATACAGTGGCTGAATGGTAGCAAAAACAAGAATCATGTATGTGGTGACTACTAGAGACACATTTTAGATTTAAAAACATACACAGATAGAGAATGAAGGGATGGGTTGGAAAAACGTATTTCCTGCAAACAGAAATACAAAGAAATCTAGGGTAGCAATACCTATTTCAAACAAAGTAGACTAAAACAAAGACTGCAACAAGAGAAGAAGAAGGACATTACACGGTGATAAAGTAATTAATCCAAAAATATATATAGCACTTGTAAATATATATGCACCCAATATAGGAGCATCTAAATACATAAAACAAATATTAGCAAATATAAAGGGAGAAATTTACAGTAATACAATAAATAAGTCTGACATAGAAATAGAAGTCTTGTATGATTCCATTTGTATAAAATATCCACAATAAGCAGATCTATAGACACTGAAAGTAGATTAGTGTCTGCCCAAGCTGGAGATGTTGGGAGAATGGGAGAGTGATAATTATTTTGGCTGCTGAAAATATTCCAAAATTATATCATAGTGATGGTTGCACAGCTCTTTGAATATACTAAAAATCACTGAAATGCACACTTTAAAAGGTTGAATTCTGGGGTGTGTGAATTATATCTCAAATAAAGCTACTCAAAAAAAAAATTAAGAAGCCTACTTACATTAATAGATCATTCAGACAGAAAATCAATGAGAAAACACTGGCCTTAACAATCACATATTCAGATGCTTTAATAGATATAAACAAAACATTCCATCCATAAGCAGAGGATACACATTAAAGTGCACATAGAACATTCTCCAGGATAGCTCACATGGTAGGCTACAAAACAAGTCTCAATAAAACTAACAAGATTGAAATCACATCAAGCATCTTTTCCAACAAAAATGGCATGAGAATAAAAATCAACTAAAAGAAACAAAAAAACAGGAAAAAAACACAAATACATGTAATCTAAACAACATGCTATTAAACAACAAATGTGTCATTGAAGAAATCAAAGAGGAAATCAAAAAAGTGCCTTGGGAAAAATAAAAATGGAAACACATGGTTCCAAACCCTATGGGAGGCAGCAAAAGCAGTTCTAAGAAGAAAGTTTATAGCAATGCAGGTCTACCTCAGGAAAAGAAAAGAAAAGCTCAATTAAACAATCTAACCTTACACAAAAGGAACTAGAAAAGGAAGAACAAACAAAACCCAAAGTTAGTAGAAGGAAGGAAATAATAAAGATCAGAGTGAAAATAAATAAAATAAAGACTAAAAAAAAAGAAATGAAATTAAGAGCTGGTACTTTGAAAAGGTGAACAAATTGATAAACCTTTAACAAGGCTCATCAAGGAAAAACAAGAAAGAAGGCCCAAATAAATGAAATCAGAAATGAAAGAGGAGATGTTAAAACTGACACCAAAGAAATACAAAGGATCATGAGAGTATATTATAAAAAACTATGTGCCAACAAATTGGATAAACTAGAAGAAATGGATAAATTCCTAGAAATGTACAATCTTCCAAGATGGAATCAGAAATAAATAGAAAAATATGAACAGATCAATTACTGGTAATGAAACTGAATCAGTAATCAAAAATTGACAAATAAATAGAAGTCAAGGACAAGATATCTTCATAGGTGAATTCTGCCAAACATTTAAAGAACTAACACCTATTCTTCTGAAACTATTCCAAAAATATTAAGAGGAAGGCATGCTTCAGAACTAATTCTTTGAGGTCAGCAACACTCTGATATCAGAACCATGTAAAGACAGCACCAAAAGAAAGAAAATTACCAGTCAATATCACTGATGAACATAGGTGTAAATTCCTAAACAAATATTGTCAAACTGAATGCAATAATAACTTAAAAGGATCATATATCTTGATCAGTGGAATTTATCCCAGGGGAGCGAGGATGATTCAATAACTAAAAATCAATCAATGTCCTATACCTTATTAACAAAATGCAGAATAAAAATCATACAATCATGTCAATAGATGCAGAAAGAGCTTTTGACAAAATTCAATATCCATTCATAATAAAAAGTCTCAACAAGTGCATATATGCCCCATCCCTACCCCATCCTCCCCGCTGTTCTGATGTTGCTCTGAAGTGAGTGTTGCAGATAGTTGTCAGTTGGATCATTCTTGTTTTATTTGTTTTCTAGATGTACAAAGCTGGAGCAATCCAAAGTTCTCTTGAGAAAAGTCAAACCTATCATCTTAGACAAGAGTTAGACTTTGAGATCTTTGCCAGTCTTATCCAATCTCTTTATTAGCTGGAAGAAATCTCTCAAATATTCTGATCCAGGATATGCACTCCAAACTTTTCTACTGCTCTAATGAAATTCATTCTTAAAATGAAAGAATATCTCTTCAAATATTTTTGATTCTCAATGAACTCGGGGATATTAAGGCAAATTTTCAGTCCATATTTTAAAATGAGAAGCGTATTTTAATACATTCTCTCACCTCCTCAGAATT
Organism: Neophocaena asiaeorientalis asiaeorientalis; assembly: GCF_003031525.2. Taxonomy (NCBI): domain Eukaryota; kingdom Metazoa; phylum Chordata; class Mammalia; order Artiodactyla; family Phocoenidae; genus Neophocaena; species Neophocaena asiaeorientalis. Next base: position 3,337,280 of record NW_020172369.1, on the reverse strand, counting down.
ACTATCAACCAAGCTTGTTTTGATTAATTATTCTTCTAAATACTTGAAAGACTAAAAGATATTGGACCATTAATGTTTGCAAATTATTATATATCTTTTTCAATCTTAATTTAACTGTTAAATTATTTACCTTATACACCAGTTTTACACCTGATATTTCTTTGATTTATTAGATAGCAGAAGAGTTATGATCATTTGTTCTGATTGGAGGATCAAGGTGCTCATCTTTGAAAATTTATATAGCACATCTAAAATGTCTTGTATAAATAAATAAAAAATAAAGGCAGAAAGCCAACAAATATTATTTCATAAGCATAAATCTATCAGATTAATAAATTTTAGGTTGATCATTCAAAGGCAATTGTATATACTTTTACTATACAACCATTCTATAGTATATAAAAAAAAAGGGTAGATATAGACAAGGAAAAAAAATAATAAAATAAAATGTCTTGAAAAGACTGAAAGTGAACATCATATGTTGTTTGAGGACAAAATTAAATAATGAAACCCCCAAAATTTCAGCTCAATAATCCACCTTCCTAACCACAGAAAAATGGATCTCTGTGATAAAAAGGGAAGAACACAGAAAGGGAAAGACCTTATTTCACATCTCACATCATTTCAGACTCATAACTACAACATAAGCATCTGATGCTTGGAGCTGATGCAGCCATCTCACAATCATGAGCAGACACATCATCAACACACTCAAGGTGGCACAGTGGACAGATGGCAAGATTCTGGGTCCTTGATTACACAGATGAGCACTAAACCAACCATGGATCTCCCTGTTGCAGACCTTTTATTTATTGAGATAATAAATGGTGTTTGTCTCTTGCAGCTGAAACCATATTAACTGACACAACACCCATTACAATCTGACCGCACTATCCTAACATTGCACTTTCACAGTATATTCTAACCACACTCTACTTGCCACCCAAATTACCCTTTAAAATGACAGAATTCTACTCACATTTGAAGACCTAGTTCAACTGTCACTTATTCTTTGAAGGCTTCCCAAATAAGGGGGTTATTAATCTTCACTGTTTTCATACATGTTTATGAATATTAAAGCTCTTACCAAAATAAATTGTAAATATTTTATTATAGATTAAGAATAGCATAATGGCTACATCCCTATGTTATTAATTATTGTATTTCCCAGCATCAAGACCAGGGCTTAGACTATAATAAATATTTAATAAATCCATGTAGACTAAATGAAATTTAAAAAGATAAAATTTCAATTAAAGTAATTTAAAAGTCTGTCTCCTTGGAACTCATACTCTAATGAGGAGAGAAAATCACCTATCAGCTAGTCTGTTAATGGTATTTTTAACAATTCAAATTGCCTGTACTGAATTTGAATCTCTGATTCAATCAACTTGCTCAGGAATAGACTGTAGTTAACATTATACTTACAGATTATTTATCAAATGTAAGAGACTATCCCTACTATGGGATAACAAGGTATAGACACTTTCTAAATAGAAATGGTACAGATACCATAGAGTTTCAATAAAAAGAGAGTAATGGTGGTTACTCTTGTGTCTTTCATTTTTCCTTTTAGATTAATGTTAAAAATTTTTCAAAATGCAAAATCTCTGAAGATATGTTATTAGTCAAGATAACATGTATATGGAAGAGAGCATGAGTTGGCACAGCATACCAGGGAGACTTGTATGTGTTGACTCAAAATAGCAGATGCTTTCTTCACAGTATTAAAGAAATAACTAGAGCTTGTTTTCCAAATATAGAAAATGGTGAGCTGTGATCAGTGATATTTGATGTTACTATTGCAAAAATACTATGACTCACTGAAGGCTCAGATGACGGTTAGCAATTTATTTTAGCAATAAAGTATTTTAAAATTAAGGTATATATATTTTTAGACATAATATTATTGCACACTTAATAGACTACAGTATACTGTCAACATGACTTTTATATACACTGGGAAACCAAGAAATTCATGTGACTGATTTATTGTGATATTTGCTTTATTGTAGTAATATGGAACAGAACCTTCAATATTTCCTAGGTATGCTTGTACCTTTGAACTGACTTTGAATAAAGTACGAACAAAGCAAACTAACAGTATAAACAAAAACTAGAAGAGGGATATTTTAACACTTAGAAAAATAAAATATACTAAGTAAATTTAGAGAAAAAAATTGACTAGTTATTTATGAACTATCTATTTATTACAGCAGATAAGTAAGACATCAATGAGTTAACAAATCCATTAGATGAAATTATCTTACATGCTATTCATTTGCATATACATATTAGATATACCATGGCTTTAAAACTTTTATAAATCAGGTTTTTCATTAATTCATAATGGTCTTCTCTCTAATTAATTAAAAATAGTGTGTATACTATCATGAGTTACATGAAAGAGAGTTGTGTAAATAAACTCACTACCATCATCCCTCGGTATTTTGGTGGATTAGTTCCAGAACTGCCTGTGGACACCAAAACCAGAGGATGCTTAAGTGCCTTATATAAAATGGCATAGTGTTTGCATATAACCTACGCACATACTCCTGTATATTTTAAATCTTCTCTAGGTTATTTATAACACCTAATATAATATAAATTCTATGTAAATAGTTGCTGGAATGAAACAAATGCAAGTTTTGCTTTTGGGGAGTTTCTGGAATTTTTTTGTTTTGAATATTTTTAATCTGCAGTTAGTTGAATATGTAGGTGTGGATTCGGTGGATATGGAATCTGTGGATATGGAGGGCTGACTGTATTCATTGTATTCTTTTAAAAGAGAAACCATGGAAGCAAATTGAGACATAAACAATGTAAAGAAGCTAAATATGCACATTGTACTAATGAGCACCTGTCTCACACAATAGTTATATTTTAATTATGGAAAGATTTTGCTTTTAAAGGTAGATCACAATTATTATTCAGCTTATTATATGTGTTGTAAAATTCTTCCATAAAGTTTCACAAGTGAAAATGTGACATCAGATGGATATAAATGATGCATATAATATTTTTATTACTATTGTTTTTACTTTATAAAATGTCTACTGAATAGAAAATCCCTGTCTACTTTTATCCATTTAATATTCATGTACAAGTTTTGAGAGGAGTTATCATACAGGTAAGAATAAATTCAATTACAGCTATGGATAATTAAACTGATAGAGATACATTTTGAAGATTGTTAGGTATTTCTGTTAATAATGTGGTGCTATCAAAAATATTACTGTTTTTCTAAACTGAAAATTATTTAAAAGTAACTATTAAAAGTATAAAAGAAAGTTTCTATTTTCTCACAAAGCACTATTGACATTGATTAGTTTATACAATTGCAATCATGCTAAATTAAGGATTAAATAATGTAAAATATTAAACAAGATAAAATATATTTGAAAGAAGTGTGTGGGAAATTGTATTACTCATTGCTAATTAAGAAGACTGACATGCATAACAATGGGTAAGAAATTAAGAAACAAAAGAGACTAATTTAGAATAATGGATAATAGTTTTAAAAATCTGTAAGTTCCCTAATGCATTTAGAAATACAGCCTGTTGGGGCTTCCCTGGTGGCACAGTTGTTGAGAGTCTGCCTGCCGATGTAGGGGATGCGGGTTCGTGCCCCGGTCCGGGAAGATCCCACATGCTGTGGAGCAGCTGGGCCCGTGGTCCACGGCCGTTGAGCCTGCGCGTCCGGAGCCTGTGCATCCAGAGCCTGTGCTCCACAGCGAGAGAGGCCACAGCAGTGAGAGATCCGTGTACTGCAAAAAAAATGTAAAATAAATTAAAAAAAAGAAAGAAATACAGCCTGTCTTGCTAACAGAAAAAAGCATGCAGCTGACCCAAAATAATTGCAGAAGACTTTGATGGGTTAGTGGAAAGTTGTTTTAACTAGTAGATGTAAGGAATTGAAGAGGTTGTCCTAGAAAGATCCAAACTATAGTGCAGAAAACTATTTGAATATAAAGACTTCAGCATACATCTGTAAGGAAGAACATTCTTAACATGTGATGACACATACTTGAATGAACAGACAGGGAATGTGATCTGAAATCTGAAGTGAGTAAATTGGGGACTGAGATGGGAGGTCACATAGGGAGGCCTGTGACTTAGGCAGTTGTAAATACAAGAGGCAATAAGCTTTGGCTTTATTTTTACCTAGCTCATACTCACTAATCACTGATTTCTCTTTACCTCTTTTTAGTATGCATTGGTTCCTTCAGATTGTATTTTCATTCCTTGCCATATGTTTGAGAACTTTTCTTTTTATCAAAACCCTAATTGTTAGCATCCTCTTAATTTTTTTTTATTTATTTATTTTTTTTAAACATCTTTATTGGGGTATTATTGCTTTACAATGGTGTGTTAGTTTCTGCTTTATAACAAAGTGAATCAGCTATACATATGTTCCCATATGTCTTCCCTCTTGCGTCTCCCTCCCTCCCACTCTCCCCATCCCACTTTCCACGTGTGGATGTATTTCTGGTGTATCCGTGGGGAGGAAGGCGATCTCCGCGTCTTACTCTTCCGCCATCTTCAAGGTCCCCCCGCCACTATATTTCTTATCTGAACCCTCTTAAATTTTTTATAGATTGAATATTTGGAAAAATAAACACAGAGGAAATATAATTATTTGTCTTCTGAAATAATATTAAATTGAAGTAGGGCAAAGAAAAGAAGATTGAGATGAATTAAAAAATGCATTTCCTTTGAGAGCCTCACTTTGCATTAGCACAGAGAAAAGTTTCTTGTTATTAACTTTTATTTAATAAAGCTAATATCCTTTTAATGCCATTAAATATTTGAATTTTCCTTTCCAGAGAAAATATAGAATTGAACAATTAGAAAAGAACATTCAGCATCCTATAGCTTCATATGCACATTCCCTCTGATTTTAGTGAGCATCCTAATTTCTCTGGGAAGACTTCCTGTTTGAATGCTTTTTCTTACAATTAGCCTGGCTGTGAAATTCAGAATCTTAGTGAGATTCATCTTCATTCTTTCTCCAGGACTAGGAGAGACAATTTGCTTCTTAGTTTTGATAATTTTGGATTTAATTACAATTTAAATAACATCAGTTGCTCTAGTTGTTGTTTTTTACTCTTCAGGGTTCCAGTCATTTTCAAAATTGCGTCTTGGGTGCTAACGCAAGTCTCTGGGATAATAAGAATGGTTTCATTGTTTAGAACAGGAAATTTGAATCATCTATTTTGTCAGTTCTAGTTTTACTAAATTTGATTGTGCTGCTTCGTGTGCATGTGTGTATGTGTGATTTCCAGTGTAGATTTATAATACTTTATCATTTGTTAGTTTAATTACCTTTCCTGATTTCCTAAATGATGGGGTGAAGATTAATTTTTATGTTTTCTGGTCTAAAGCTAATGCTTTATCACAAATTAATAATTTACTCTCTTACCAAGCTTGAAATGACATTGCAGATCATTTTGACATTTGGGACACAATTCATGCCAGCTATTATGGGACTGAACCACCTTTCAGGTGCTGGAATAGACAAGAAAATACTCAAGAGACTGCTCTCCATGCCTCACTTTTCCTGCTTTTAAACGCATTCCATTTTTGTGTGATTTGCCACTTCAAAAACCACAATGAAACTCATGTGTAACGCTTAACGTATTCAAACTCCTCCTTTCCACAGACCAACAAAATTATGTCTACAGAAAGTGGTATGTTTGGTGTTACAGAAGTGACTTTAATCCAAGAGTCCTTGTCTTTAAGGACTCTATCAATTTGAGTAGAAATGTAATGATACAGTGATCAGATATCAATAATAAAACTCCCCTAAAAGATCTGCTAAGCCAACCATTAACAGCTTCTCAAGAACAGAAAGCTATGACTGATTGTGTATTCCAACCTACCTAGCAAAGATCCTGGAATGAAGTTCAAGCTCAATGTCTGTTGGGCAAGTAAAAACAAGGAAGAAATGAATGAAAGAAGAAACAGAAAAAAGAGTGAGTGAGAGAAAGAGAGTTACTCCTCTTTAAAACTCTTCAAAGATTTTCCATTGCCATTAATAAAATAATTTTCTTACCAGAGTCCTCAAGCATTTTGTGATCCAGTCTTTGCTGCCCCTAAAAACTCACCTCTCTCCACTTCACCATTTATTTATGCCTGTGACATTACTCTTCTTTCAGGCCCTCTAAGCCTCCAAGATATTTACTAAGTCCCAAGAGCTTCACATATTTTATTCCACCCCCCCCATTATTTTTCTCACACTCCTCAACTTCTCTACACATTTGCCTAAATAATTTCATTTTTAATTCCTCATCATAAAAATCATATTCTCAAAACTTCTTCCCTGATCACCTGAACTTAAATTGCTCTCATCTCCATCACAGTTATTCACATAATACTTTAAAATACTTTTGTTAACAGCACTGTAGCATTTTATGTATTTGTTTGATTAGAGTCTGTCTTCCTCCTTTGATTGTAAGCTCCATGAGATCAAGTCTTGTCTGTTTCATTCACCAGAGTACACCTAGTACTTAACACATATTTTAGCACATCTGTGTAGTAGCTATTTCAATATTTGTCGGCTGAATATGTTAATACATTTAAAATCAATAATTAAATTTAAAATAATTAAAATTTGCAAGCATAGAAATAATTTATCAAGTGGTGACTATAGAGGAAATCACTGGGGTCACATAATATGTGGTAATACCTTATAACTCTCCCATAAGTAGACATGGGACAGAGGCAAACACTTGCTTTCAAGTAAAGTTGAATAAAAGATAAGTTCAAGAGAAATGGATGATCTAAGGCCAAATGGAGTCTCAGTCTTAAGTTTTAGATTGAGATATGGCTCAGAAGTAGTATAGGAAATAATGAACAATGTTACCTAAAACAAACAATAGCTGAGATAAGGAATTACGTTAGGGAAAAAAAATGAGAGAAGAGCAGCTGGTTGAAGACCTAAAGTACTAAACTGCCCTCTGGTCTTGAAAATAAGTTGAATCATATACCTTTAGAGTTTATGTATAGAATTTACTGGAATTGTCATTTAACCCACAAAATTATGAGGTACAAAAATCACCCTAAGCACGTTGATAACTTATACAAAGGATGAATAGAAAATATCATTTTAGTATGGATGGTAAATATCAAAGGAGAAACAGTGATAAATACAGAATAAAAGTTATAGAAAGTTTTGCTATGATTTATAATCTTAAAAAAATGAGAAAAAGGATAGAAGAATGGTTGTAGGATTATGACTTACTTTAATACTTTCTTGGTAACTTTTATTTTCAAATGTTTATAGTGGACATTATCAATTCCTTATGCATTCAAAAATAATTCTTGCTGCTTGGTTTTCTTTTGATTGTAATATGTCATTTACTAAAAAATACATTAAATCAAATATTATAAAAACAGTCAAATAATAAAAATTCAAAGTAAAAATAAATGTTTTCCTCTTCATTTCCTCAATTCTCTGGTGTCTGTCACCAGTCCTGAATGTTTTGTTATTGCTGTAAACTATTTATTGAGCTGTTAGAAATATGAATTTTAATAAGTAAAATTTTCTTATATGTTACATTAGTTATATGACTGGTTTTCTCAGATTATAGAGCAAAGCCAAAATAAACATTCAACATTATGAATTACTTTGAAACATTTTACCAATGGCAACTCTTTTTGACCTTTTATAGCTTTTTAAGTACAAAGGTATCAGGTATAATTCTAACCCTCTTTTGTAGGTAGATACTTCCTAGATAGTTGGGTAGATTAACATCTCCACATGCTATAAATCTTGTAAATGATCTTGAACCTCATTCTCTTCCAAAGGGGGAATGAGTTGAGATAAATACAATAAGAACAGGTCTATTATCTAACATAATATGTGCCTAGTAAAGTGTCTCCAGCATAAAAGATTTTGAGTAAGTATTGATTTACATTAAATGAATAAGTATTCTTGGCTTCTATATGCCAAGACTCTTCCCTCTAGGTGTTTGCTAATCCATAGATGTATTTCAGGGTTACGTGAGCTGCTGACAGATACCCGAGAGGAAAGCATAGAAATGATTCCTGTTTTCAACATCTGAGCAAAGGAACAGTTCTGAAGAGGGTGAGTTGAGGTAGGCTCACCAAGGCAAAGATCAAAAGGCAGAACAGGGCTCATACTTAATGAGTAAGATCTGGAATAGAACCAAGAAATAAGTTTGCCATTTGAGATGAATTCAAGAATATGCTACCATAAAAATCATTCAGAATTGGGATAGACACATGATTAAAGGTTATATTATGGAATTATTTTACAACCTGCAGATTGACAATTAAACACAGCACAGTACTCAAGACTAGAGGAGACAGCAGTGGAGTGACTTGGGTTGTGACAATTCAATGGAGGAACCTTAGAAGGAGTCTAGGGGTGTCATATTTTTAGGCAAACAAATCAAGCTACAATGAATTAGGAATTCGGGGCAGCATTATATATATGACTGTGTAGAAACAAAAGCTCATGTCCAAGATTACAGACTCAAGGCAAGAGCAAAAGAGGTCTTTATAATAAAACAACCTCCAGCTATACCCTGTAAGTTTATATTTATTTAAATATACATATAGTTATTATACAAGGAGATAATCTCAAGGCATAATACAGGCTTCTGCTAAAGTAAGTAAATGAGTACATTTAACTGGGAAAGCAATTGGAGCACAGATAAAATTAGAAGTATATAAATTCCTGTATGTCTCAAATTCTATGAATTTTAGAAAGGTGTTTATCAATTATAGAAAAGTTAATCCATTGTTTTTAGTGTCTGTGATCTATAATTTATGAAATAATATCTTCAAGGCAAACATGTTGATAGATTAACACGTTGACTTTCTTATAAGATTTGACCCTTTAATCAATGGTTTTGAATCAACAATTGATGGGATTTCTAGGTGATTTTCCCATGAGAAAATAAACAATCCTTGAACCATCAGGGTTCTAGTCCTTATTACAAAATCCTCTGCCATAAACAATACCTGTTTTCTTCTTCCTGTTTTATTTTAAACATATATATATTTTTCTCTAGGAAACCTGATTTTATCACAAAAATACTTTTGAACACCTGGATTGTTACGTATAATATTGCATTTATAATATCTATTTTCTGTGTGCTCATTAATGAAGCTTAACTTTGGTTACATTAATAGTCACATTAAATATCTTTAATATAAAACAAAACTTCACTCTACACTTTTGTATTAGACCTGTTAAAATATAGAAAACTATTTTCAGGTAATCAAAAATTCCAGTTTTCTAAACATTCATTATCATATACTATAAAAAAGGTAAACTTTAATGAAAGCAAAATTTAACTTATATAAGAGAACTTTGGTCAAATCATTGTAAGATTATATTGTCTTAATTTCCCTATACCTTCTCATAAGTTTTTGTTTGGAATACATTTTTTTAATGATTGAATGGCAGATTTATTTTTCCAAATTTCAGGAGCATTAGGAAATACCAAAAAGTATGATTAGACTTACCTATGACATTTTCTCATGACATTCACATGAAAGTCTTGATTTATTCTGACCATTTAGTGTGTCCTTTTAATGGCATTGATTCTCAAGTGATGTACTGATTTTTAAATTTGCATCACTGAGCACTCTATGGTAAATTTTTGTTGCTTGCCACATAGTAGGGAAGCAATACATATTTCTTGAATTAATAATATATAAACCACAGATGGTCTAAGAAAGAAAGAAATATGGGAAACATAAGAGGAAAGCCAGAAGGTGATAAGAGTGTGTTGAATGAAAGGTCTGTATAAACAAATTTAATGCTGGGAAATTGAGCATATTCAGCTGCCCACTTTCTGAAACCAACATTTAATTAAATACAGTTGTTTCATAACATACTCAATGGTTAAGCTTCCTCACAGCTGAACTGAAATTGTTTAAATAAAATGAGACATTAACTTTTCTAATTGTTGTTTGCGTGAAGACTTGAACTTTGCTTTTAAAAAGAAACTGCTCCATCTGCAGCTAGTAAAAAGAATCAGCTGGCAGTGTTTAACCCTCATGAATCATCAATTTATTTTTCTTTCCCAAATCAGTGAGCATTAGGGAAAAGAGATTCTATAAAAAAAAATCAAAGAATATTTCAGAACTTTATTTTGTGCCTGTCTTCTGAGCTTATGCATACCAAAATATAGAGTTTGCCTAGTTTGTATAAAGGTAAAAGTACATGCATCATGGGAATGTAACAGCTGCACAACTTTAGCCTTCTTAGTTGTCAATAGAGAGGAAACAGATCATCAACACTTGAATGTTTCATTTTATAATGATGCTTCATATTGTACAGCTTTAAGATGGCAAGTGTCTCTTGACAAAGAAAATGTTATCATTGCTGCCAGCCGATAACAAATATATGTTTTCCTTCAGAGAGGTAGAATAAGTGAAACTTCAATGTGATTTTTAGCATTTTAAGGTTAACATAATTAAAAAAATAAAACTTCTTACTACTTGTTGAAATTCTACAGAAAACAATTCATTATATCCCAATCATTTTTATATGTAATGATATTTTTATGGATTAAGTCAATTTCAAATGTAAATAGTTATTTTTGGAAACAGATGTCAACTAGTTTTTCTTATTTGGAAATGACTTTTTGTAATTTAGCAGGAAAAAAATGTTCCATGATTTTCTCCTGACTTTAGGCATACTTAAAGACTTTTTTCTAATAAGTGCAGATGTTGTTACAATTAAAATCCATTGACATAAGAGTTAAGAAATTTGTTCTGGGAAAAAGAGAAACTTGAAAAATTGTCATGGATTCATTCTCACATGCAAAAGAAGGCTGGAAGTAGGCTTTGCAGGTAAAATGGAAGCTCCAGTAATATTAGTGGCTCATGCTCTGCATTTTTTCTTCCTTCTACCATTCTCAGTGAGAAGTTTCCAGCATGAAGTTCCTTCATGGTTGACTGTTGAAATTCCAATTATTGAGTCTGAATTTCAGAAAACAGGAATAAGAGAAAGTGGGAAACGAAGGGCTGACCCTAATAGAGTCCCTAATAGAGAGACTGCTTGGAAATCCTGTGCCACATTTCTGATAATTGCTCATAACTAACCTTGGAGTACTGGGATCCAAGAGTCATGCTATCAGAAATGTAGTTTTCTATGAGGCACATAGCTTAGGGTTTTGCTATGAATGAAGAAGCAATGAAAAAATCAGTGAGGCCCTGAAGTCACTAGCACAGAGAAATAAATCTATCTTATTTTTATATAATAGCAACAGATAGAAATAGTTAAAATGCAATATGAAATTTAAATTTAAAATGAGACAGAAATAAACTAAAATGTGAGAAACCTTTAGTGTGGGAATTGATATATTTGTCTAAAGGGATTAACATGGAAATAGAGAAATATAATGTTCATTAACAGAAAAAACTATACTTAAATGATGTCAATTCTCAAAAATTTCATTTTTAGATTAATACAGTTTCAGTCAAGATCTGAACACTCTTTTTGGGGATGGCTGAGGAATATGACAAGTTAATTTCAGATTTTATATGAAAATGAAAAAGGTCAAGAAGAGTCAAGACACTCTTTAGGAAGACAAATCTATGTTCATACCTTACATTTAGTGATAATATTTGACACCAAAGGCAAAGGCAACAAAAGGAAAAATAGAGGGGTCTACATCATACTAGAAAGCTTCTGCACAGCAATAGCAAACCATTAACAAAATGAAAAGGCAGCCTACTGAGTGGGAGAAAATATTTGTAAATTATATATCTGATAAGAGGTTAATATCCAAAATATATAAAGAACTCATACAACTAAAAAAAAAAAAAAAAAGAAAAAAGAAAATACACCAAAAATCCAATTAATAACTGGAAAGAAGATCTGAATAGACATTTTTCCGAAGACATGTATATGGCCAACTGGTTCATAATAAGGTACTCGACATCACTAGTCATCAGGGAAATGCAAATCAAAGCTACAAAAAGCTATCACCTCACACCTGTCCCAATGGCTATTATCAGAAATACAAGGTAACAAGTGCTGGCAAAGATGTGGAGAAAAGAGAACCCTTGTGTACTGTTGGTGGGAATGTCAATTGGTGCAGCCACTATGGAAAACAGTATAGAAGTTACTCAAAAAAGTAAAAATAGAACTAATGTGATACAGCAATTCCACTTCTGGGTATTTATCCAAAAGAAATAAAAACACTAATTCAAAAAGATATCTACATCCCTGTATTTATGTCAACATTATTTATACTAGCCAAAACATGGAAGCAACTTAAATGCCCATCAATAGATGAATGGACAAAGAAGATGTAGCACACACACACATATACAATGTATATATATATACAATGAAATACTTTTCAGCAGTAAAAAAAAAAAAGAAAACAATCTTGCCATTTGTAACAACATGGATTGGACCTTGAGGGCATTGTCCTAAGTGAAATAAGTCAGAGAGATACTTACTATATGATTTCACTTATATTGGAATCCAAACAAACAGACAAACAAACAATACCAAACTCATAGATAGAACAGATTGTTGGTTGCTAGGCTTGGGAGCTAGTAGGCAGGAAAGATTGGTGAAGGTGGTCAAAAGGTACAGACTTCCAGTTATAAAATAAATAAGTCCTGGGATGTAATATATAACATGATGATTATAGTTTATAGTACTGTATTCTATGTTTGAAAGTTGCTAAGAGAATAGATCTTGAAAGTTCTCATCACAAGAAAATAAATGTGTAACTACGTGTGGTGCTATATATTAACTAGACATTGCAATGGTCATTTCACAACATACAAATGTCAAATCATTATGCTGTACACCTGAAATTAATATAATGTTATGTGTTAATTATATTTCAGTGAAAATAATGATTATAAAAGTAGAGTAACAAAGACATCATGCTATTGATACAATAATAAAATAAACACATTAGCAAATGAAATGTAATAGAAAATCCTAATACATATGCTATTATTTTTTTTTTAATTACAATATAGAAGACCTTGCAGTGGAGATCAGTCAATAAAAGAAGGATTATCCAATATATGATGCTGGATAATAGCTTATTTATATGAAAAGAATTAAATGACATTTCTACTCCAATGCAATGTACAAAAATCTATTTCAGATAGGTTACAAACATAAATATAAAAAGCTAAGATATGAAAATATTTAGAAAGCCATATAAGAGAATACCATTATGACTTCGAGGCAGGAAAGAACTTCTTTAACAATTCCCAAAACAACAGTAGAAATAAAAAGTTCAATGAATTACACTAAATTTAAATTCATGAACTGTGCCTATTTCAGTGTTGCCTTACAGAAACTGAAAAGATAGTTGCATTCTTGGAAAAGATATTCATAATACATATAATCATAAGTATTTGCATTATATAAAGAACACTTTGAAATCCATAAGAAATAGACAATTTAATGGAAAATTTGGCAAAAGATATGAAGATATTAGGCATTCTACAGAAAAGGAAACATGAATTTCCCTAAAGATAAGTAAATATTCACAGCTCCATTAATGCCAGAGAAATTCAAATTAAAATCACCCTGAAATAGTATATTACTCCCACGAGACTGCCAAAAATTAAAGGACAATAACAAGTATTAGGCAATGAAATGGAGCAAAAGGGATTTTTACACTGTGTAGATGGGGGGTGTAAACTGACACAACCTCTTTGGAAAACAGTTTGGCTCTGCACAATTGCCTTGAAGATGTGCACACTCTGTGTCCCAGCAATTCTGCTCCCAGGTAAAGAAGCCCAAGATATAATTGTACATATACTGAAGGAAATATTTTCAGGGATATTCCTACCAACATGGTTTTTAATATCAAGAAACTGAAGGAGTACAAAATCATCACCAATCAGAGAGGTGAATAAGTTACTTTATATTCAGAAAGCAGAGTGCTAAAAAAACTGGTAAAATGGTGATCTATGTTTGCAGGAATTAATCTCAAAAACATATTGAATGATAAAATCAAGCTAAAGAAGAATTTACGTCGTATGATTTCATTTTATTTTTTATTTTCAGCATTCTGTACATTACATCCCATACTGCATTTATTTTATAGCTGGAAATTTGGACCTTTTGACTTTCTTCACCTATTTCACATCTCCCCCACTCTCTTCCTCCTTGCTTCTGGCAAACAGCCAATCTGTTCTTTGTATCTATGAATTGGGCTATTTTGTGTGTTTGTTCGTTTTTAGATTTCACATATAAGTGGGATCATATGGTATTTGTATTTCTCTCTCTGACTTATTTCACTTAGTATAATGCCCTGAAGTTCCACCCATGTTGTCACAAATGGCAAGATCCCCTTCTTTTTTTATGGCTGAATATTAAATTCCATTTTATAAATGATTTTATAAAATCATAAGCAGGCAAAATTTAACAATATGCTTTACCATACATATATATGTAGTAAATTTTAAAAAGGCAAGGAAATGACCAACAAAAAATTCAGAATAGTGTTCATCTTAGGAGTAAGGTATAAGTTAGAAGAGATTGATTATAGAAAGGCACAGAGGAGGCTTCAAAGTATTAATAAACTATATTTCTCAGGTTGTGAGATAGGTATGTGGGTGTTTATTATATTTTAAATAATACATGTATATTATTTTACTCTGTACAAATGATACATCTTATAGTAAAACTAATTTTTTTATATGCTAAGTCTATTTGATGGAGCTTTCAGTAGATTAATATATGTAGATATAAAAATGTTTTCTATGTAATATGTTCATACTGAGGCCAGAATAAACAGCTCATGGCACCAGGTATTAAGGAATGCTGATTTCTTTTCTGAATATTGCAAATGCAAAATTCTTGACTGCATTTGTTCTTTGGAATTCATCACTTTCTAACATACATTTTAACTATACTTGGAGGACTTCCTTCAGTTGAGACATCATGCATTATTCAGGGATGTTTCACTGCAAGTAACAGCAAACCAGTTGAACTTAGGCAAAAAGGAAAATTTATAGGCTAACATAATTTTGCCAAAAAAAAAAAAAAAAAGGAGTGCCAAAAAAGCAAAACAAACCCACAAAAACTCAGTGTTTACAGTATTTTTCACCTCTGTGTCTCTGCTTTCTGCTTACAAACAAGCTTTTGAGGCAAATAGGCTGGACAATTATGGCTGGCAGCTCAAGGTTCACATTTTCCCAACTTTATTACAGCAATACACATTAAATTTAAAGCTCTAATAGACATCTTTCACAAACCCTTTAGTATTTCAGTTATTTAATTAATTGGTGAAACAATTAATGCATTTTGAATGTCAAATATGTAGGAGATATTTGGAAAGTAGGATGAAACTCTTTCTAGGAAGTTTCTTACTAAAAGGAGACATAAAATGTGTTCTTCAATAACTATCAAATAAAGTGTTTGTGTATGAATAGTACTGTTATTGCACAGAGTTATAGACTATTGGATCTCACTGAAAATACTTAGCTTTAAAGAATTTAGTATATATATTTGGAAGTTAGAGAGGAAATTAGGTTAAAATCAATCATTCAATTGAAAAAAAATTATTTATTTGGACATACTAATTTTTCATGTTTTTTTTTTTAAATTAATTAGCTTATTTATTTTGTGTTGCGTTGGGTCTTCATTGCTGTGCGTGGGCTTTCCCTAGTTGTGGTGTGTGGGCTTTCTCTAGTTGCGGTGAGCGGGGGCTACTTTTCGTTGCAGTGCACAGGTTTCTCATTGTGGTGGCTTCTCTTGTTGCAGAGCACAGGCTCTAGGCATGTGAGCTTCAGTAGTTGTGGCACGCGGGCTCAGTAGTTGTGATTTACAGGCTCTAGAGTGCAGGCTCAGTTGTTGTGTAGTTTATGGGCTTAGTTGCTCTGTGGCATGTAGCATCTTCCCAGACCAGGAATCAACCCGTGTCCCCTGCATTGGCAGGCAGATTCTTAACCACCGTGCCACCAGGGATGTCCCTGTTCATGTTGTAAAATAGACATTTAAACATTCAATGAGAACTGTAATCTAATAGAACTATAATTAAAGTGTTGTTAATAGAGGCTAAACTGTTATGAGTGTATCTACTTTATACAACAGCTCTATAAATTAGTTGTGAGTAAATGACTCATGAGAGAACAAAAAAGTATAGTCAGTTTACTTTTACATATGACATTTAATTTTAGAACAATCTTATCCAAGATAAAACATTTACCTGTGCTATTTTATTTCATAGGTCTTTTAAAAAAAATCTTTAAAAAAATTATGCACCTCCACTCCCAAATCCTAATCACAATAGTTTTAATTTTTACCCTGCCATTTTTCTATACTTTCTGCTTTACATATGGAATGAAAAATAATTAATATCTCAGCCATTTGTTTTGGACCTGCCTCTGGCTGCTTTTCCAGAAAAGACTGAAATGCACACTGTTCATCCTTTTATCTACTCTGTTATTAACACTCTCTACTCCCTGTAATGTTTATTTAATGTTTATTTACACTGGGTAATAATTTTAAATCAACTCACAGACTGTCACAGAAATATCCAACTTTTCTCCTTACCCCTTTACTCCCATTTCTAAGGTAGGGTTGATCCATTTCCCTTGCTAAGAGTTTCAACTATTTCTTTAAATACATCTCTTCTATTTTTATCTTCTCTGTTCTGTACTCACTCAAGGCTATTGTACTCTCACATACATCCACACAATCCTTATCTCTGCCTCCAATCTTTCAGCTTTTTTAAGGATCCTACAGACTGTTTAGCTTAACTGCCTTGTAGATATTTTATTTTATTCTTTGAGTGTGCCGGTCATATATCACAGAAGTGTGTGTTTTATGAGATAAATAGCCTCGCTCTGAAATTGCCCAATTTATTAGATCAAAGATTGTTTAAAATAATGTTAAGACTTTTGGGGATTATATTCAGGCTAAACTCTATTTCTCCATATGTGACACAAAGGAAATTCTTGATCCTAATCAGGATCAGAACTCTCTTCTTTACAGAGAATCCCGTTTGACCTCCCAGGGACTGCTGACACACAACCCAAGGGTATAATATGGAAACATACCTTATCAATGTTAATGCTTCCAGAGTGTCAACAGGGTCTATATTTTATTAACTGGTTAGAAACAAAGAACTTGGGACATCCTTACTGCTTGAAAGAAACATTACTTAACTTCTTCTCCAAACTGTATTGGGTTTTTACAGTATGTTCCAAAAAAGAAAGGGAGTGAAGATGTCCTAACATGGCTGAGTTGATTTGTTAGTTTGACCGGGACTTCATGGTAGAGAGAAGAAAATAGTTTTAAAATAGCAAACTATGGGGCTTCCCTGGTGGTGCAGTGGTTGAGAGTCCGCCTGCCGATGCAGGGGACACGGGTTTGTGCCCCGGTCAGGGAGGATCCCACATGCCACGGAGTGGCTGAGCCCGTGAGCCATGGCTGCTGAGCCTGCACGTCCGGAGCCTGTGTTCCGCAATGGGAGAGGCCACAGCAGTGAGAGGCCCGTGTAGTGCAAAAAAAATAACAAATTATGTTGTTGCGATATACCCCTTTTTGTTAATGTTGAGCTATTCTTCAAAAGTTCCTATAGAGTATGTCCTGACTGAAATCCACTAGATTTATTCCAGAATTGAGTATTCACATATTAAAATGCTAATTCCCTTATATTCTTCTTTTAAATTTTATTTTATTGAAGTATAGTTGATTTACAATGTTGTGATAATTTCTACTGTACAGCAAATTTATTCATATATATATATCTGAATATATATTATCTGAATATATTATATATATATATGTATACATTATAGTTTACCATAGGATATTGCATATAGTTCCATTATGGTTTATCCATCATGGTTAAACCATTATGGTTTATCACAGGATATTGCATATGGGTCCTTGTGCTATACAGTAGGACCTTGTTGTTTATCCATTCTCTATATAACAGTTTGCATCTGCTAATCCCAAACTCCCAATTCATCCCACCCCACCCACCTCCCCCTTGACAATCACAAGTCTATTCTCTATGTCTGTGAGTCTGTTTCTGTTTTGTAGATAAGTTCATTTGTGTCATATTTTAGATTCCACATATAAGTGATATCATATGCTTTCTGTTTCTGATTACTTCACTTAGTATGATAATCACTATGGCCATCCATGTTGCTGAAAATGCCATTATTTTATTCATATTTATGGTTGAGTAATATTCCATTATATATATGTACCACAACTTCTTTATCCATTAACTTGTCCATGGACACTTAGGTTGCTTCTATGTCTTGGCTGTTGTAAATCGTGCTGTTATAAACATAGGGATGCATGTATCTTTTTAAATTAAACTTTTGTTCAAATATATGCCCAAGAGTTGGACTGCTGGATTATATGGCAAATCTATTTTTAGTTTTTTGAGGAACCTCCATACTGTTTTCCATAGTGGCTGCACCAATTTACATTCCCACCAACAGTGTAGGAGGGTTCTCTTTTCTCCACACCCTTTCCAGCATTTGTTATTTGTAGACTTTTTCACGATGAGCATTCTGATTAGTGGGATGTGGTACCTCTTTGTAGTTTTGATTTGCATTTCTCTAATAATTAGCGATGTTGAGCTAATTATTTTTTTCATGTGCCTGTTGGCCATCTGCTTGTCTTCTATGGAGAAATGTCTATTTAGGTCTTCTGCCCATTTTTTGATTGGGTTGTTTGTCTTTTTGTTATTGAGTTGTATGAGCTATTTGTGTATTTTGGAAATTAAGCCTTTGTTGGTCTCATCATTTGCAAATATTTTCTCCCAGTCCATAGGTTGTCTTTTCATTTTGTTTATGGTTTCTTTTGCTGTACAAAAGCTTGTAAGCTTGATTAGGTCCCATTTGTTTTTATTTCTATTGCCTTGGGAAATTCACCTAAGAAAACATTGGTACAATTTATGACAGAGATTGTTTTGCCTATGTTCTCTTCTAACAGTTGTTTTATGGTGTTATGTCTTTTATTTAACTCATTAAGACATTTTTAGTTTATTTTTGTGTATGGTGTGAGGGTGTGTTCTAACTTCATTTATCTACAGGCTAATTCCCCTATATTCTTGAGACAAATCATAATCCATTGAAAATTGTTCAAATATGTTTGAATTATTTAAGTTTTACTTGCTCATTATTTATAAATGAGATAGTAAATTTGCTTTGGTGAAAAACAAGCAGCAGCTAAGTGAGGGCCTAGGTAACAAATTATTAGAATTTTAGGATATGTGAGAGGAAGTTTATACCAAGCTGGACAAAAGCTATTTCACCCTATACTTAAAGTGTTAATGTCATTGTTAATAGAAGAACATTTCTAATTATGACCTTAATTTTCATAGAATGAGGACATTAATTACCAGTAAGGAGTTCACAGAGAACTTTAAAATTGTTCTTGCAATAGAAATAATGTACCTTCCAAATATATAAATACCATATGCAAACATGGCATATCTTAAAATGAAATACAGTTCCATATGCTATTAATAACTAAAGAGATAATCATTTCTAAACTGAGAGAAAAAAATCGGGCACTATGTGAGAGAAAAATATGTGGTTAGAATAGTTTTTTCATATTAAATCTTTATTATTTAATTATCACTTGGCAGCTTCTTGGTGTTATCATAAAAACTATAGAAAATTGGAATATTTACTTACACTGATAATAAATTATATTTTTGATCCATTGTTTTTCTGATATAATAATAGCAAAAGTCTATTTTCTCTTCCAACTAAACCAGAAATGGCTTAATGTCCTCTTTCACAGTAAATAACTTTTTTCCCATACTTTTTTCTCTTTCTCTTTACATTTTAAAAATCTTTCTATACTCTTGTTTTCCTTTAGTTTAGCAGACCAAGAGCACTAAGATGAACAAAAATCCAGAAGAAAAGGAAACATTACAGGAGGCAGAATGACTAGAGGGAAAAATACAGAATGAATTATGTAGACATAAGCACTCAAAAGCAAGATAGCCATAAATTAGGAGAGGTTTTTTTTTTTTTTGGCCATGCAGTGTGGCTTGTGAGAGTTTAGTTTCCCAACCAAGGATGGAACCTGGACCCTTAGCAGTGAAAGAGTAGAGTCCTAACCACTGGACTGCCAGGGAATTTCCATGAGTTTTGAAAAAAAAAAAAATGAATCAGCAAATAATTAACCAATTTCCAAGTATAAAACATGTTCACAATCAAAATTAAATTATTCATAATGAACTTAAGCTAAATACAAATTATGTGTTAGTACACTGGTTCCTGAATTTTTACTTAAAAGTCAACATCACAATTTCTTTAAAAGAATGAAATATGTTTAAGATATTTATTATAAAAAAATCAAGAGTCTAGGAATAGTGCCTACATTTATTAGAAGAAGAAAGGTTTGATGTTACAGATATTATCAGTGTAAAGCCAGAAAATTAATGAAATAATTATGTTGGGAAGAAAGTGTACAGAGATGTGATTTAACTGAGTTAAATTCTTCCATGCTCTTGCCAGTATTCAATACACAATATGCAAAGCTGATAAATCAAAAATAAAAATATTATTTGAAGCAGTTGATCCATTTATATAACACATGGAAGTAAAATCAATTCTTAAAAATTGTGTGAGAGCAAAATTTGGCTAAGGTAAGATGGCAAAAGAAAAATATTACACATTATAAACCTATATTGTTGTTTTGACCCTATGCATTTGTTTGTTATGGTAAAATTCAAAATAAATTAAATAAGGTAACACAAAACGTGGACAGTTGTTTGTTTTAAGGCTTATAAAATGGATTTAAAGGCAATATTTAATAACAGTATAATAAAACATTGAATTTTAGAAGGTGAGGCCCTGCAGTTTGTTGCATGTGGATATGTTCAAGCCACCAAAGACCTCTGGGATCTTGCTGGAAAGATTTTATAGCCAGGTTGAAAGGAACTCCACTAGCTCTTTCAACAGGAAGAAAAATAACTATAAATATGTGTAAATTAATAAGTACATAGAAAATACTACAGCAATCCATGGTTCATATTTGTGGAATGCTATTGGGACACCTCATTATTTTAAAAAGTGGTAATTTACAAGAAAGAATCAAGTACTTATCCTGTCTTTAGTGCTTTATTATAGAATAGGGAAATTTCTCATTAGGGAAAGTTCTTATTTACAGACAAATTTCAACTAACAAATGAAGAACCATAATAAAATTAGAATATCATAATCTTGTAGCCTTTGGTTGAGTGATTTAACCTAAGCAATCTACAACCAATAGATAAAAATTAGATGAAAATTTTGTAATGAGCAGATAAGAATGACAGGACCTGAACACATTATTCCAAATATCTAAAAAAGAAATTATGTCTCTTGATGGATGCTATAAGAATTAACAAATTATACATATAAAATGTAACTGCTAAATATAGAACTCAAATATTCATCAAGGTGCTAAAATAAACTACCAGTTCTTAGGAAATATAAGGGTTAAAGAGGACAAAGAATGAAATTAGAAAATTCCAGAATACAGCAAAACTAAACTTATACTATAGGATACTAAACTTACAAATAATTTCCTAGAAAAAAATAGAGGCAGAATGACCTATAGAATAAATGAGACAAGACTTATCACCCAAATGTAATGTATAGAGTTTGTTTAGTTCCTGACTTGAACAATCTATACAAAAAGTTTGAGTCAATCTGAGGATCAAAACCTAAAATTACTTTTACAGTATACTTACTGAAGACCCCGAAAAGACAACAGTAACTCTTTACACTGTAAAAGTCATTTTAGCCTCTTCAATAAGTGGTGATAGGAAAACTGGACAGCTACATGTAAAAGAATGAAATTAGAACATGCCCTAACACCATACACAAAAATAAATTCAAAATGGATTAAAGACTTAAATGTAAGGCAAGACACCATCAAACTCTTAGAGGAAAACATAGGCAGAGCACTCTATGACATAAATCACAGCACGATCCTTTTAGACCCACCTCCTAGAGAAATGGAAATAAAAACAGAAATAAACAAATGGGACCTAATGAAACTTAAAAGTTTTTGCACAGCAAAGGAAACCATAAACAAGACAAAAAGACAACCCTCAAAATGGGAGAAAATATTTGCAAATGAAGCAACTGACAAAGGATTAATCTCCAAAACATATAAGCAACACATGCAGCTCAATATCAGAAAACAAACAACCCAATCCAAAAATGAGCAGAAGACCTAAATAGACATTTCCCCAAAGAAGATATACAGATTGCCAATAAACACATGAAAGAATGTTCAACATCACTAATCATTAGAGAAATGCAAATCAAAACTACAATGAGATATCATCTCACACCGGTCAGAATGGTCATCATCAAAAAATCTACAAACAATAAATGCTGGAGAGGGTGTGGAGAAAAGGGAATCCTCTTGCTCTGTTGGTGGGAATGTAAATTGATACAGCCACTATGGAGAACAGTATGCAGTTTCCTTAAAAAACTAAAAATAGAACTACCATATGATCCAGCTAGCCCACCACTTAGCATATACCCAGAGAAAACCATAATTCCAAAAGAGTCATGTACCAAAATGTTCATTGCAGCTCTATTTGCAATAGCCAGGACATGGAAGCAACCTAAGTGTCCATCAACAGATGAATGGATAAAGAAGATGTGGCACATACATACAGTGGAATATTACTCACCATAAAAAGGAAGGAAACTGAGTTATTTGTAGTGAGGTGGATGGACCTAGAGACTTTCATACCGAGTGAAGTAAATCAGAAACAGAAAAACAAATACTGTATGCTAACACATATATATGGAATCTACAAAAAAAAAAAATGGTCATGACGAATCAAGGTGCAAGACGGGAATAAAGATGCACACCTACTACAAAATGGACTTAAAAAAAAAAAAAAAAAAAAAATTTATGAAATAAAAAAAAAAAAAAAAAAAAAAAAAAAAGGAAATGGTCAGAAGAACCTAAGGGCAAGATGGGAATAAAGCTGCAGACCTACTAGGGAAGGGACTTGAATATACAGGGAAGGGGAATGGCATGGACATATATACACTACCAAATGTAAAATAGATAGCTAGTGGGAAGCAGCCACATAGTAGAGGGACATCAGCTCAGTGCTTTGTGACCACCTAGAGGGGTGGGGTAGGGAGGGTTGGAGGGAGGGAGTTGTAAGAGAGAAGAGATATGGGGACATATGTATATGTATAACTGATTCACTTTGTTATAAAGCAGAAACTGAAACACCATTGTAAAGCAATTATACTCTAATAAAGCTGCTAAAAATTTTTTTTAAAGTGAGTACAAAAAAAACGAGTTATTGTTAATTTTGTTATAGATATTGTTAGTATATTGAAACAAATTGGCCCTAAGTTTTAAGAAAAATATACTAAAATATTTATAGGAGAATGATGTCTAGGATTGACTTCAAAATAATCCATTGGCTTGGATCAGCAGCTCGGGGTGGGGCGAGTGGTGTTGCAGGAAGGTTGTAGGGAGAAGTGGGTGGGGATAAAAATAAAACAATATTGGGCATGGGTTTATATTGTTGAAATATGGGTGTCTGAGGGTTTATTATATATACTTTTCAACTTTTGTATATAGTTAAGATTTGCGATAATAATGATTTTAAAAGAACATATTCAATATGGAATTTAAAGTACAGGGCATAAGAAAAAAATAAAAATCACCTATAATCCCATCACTTTAAAATTAAGCTTTATTTTTACATTATTTTATAATATTACACAAAAATGATTAATTATAAATGTGAAAATAATTTATAATTTTAATTGTTCCAGGAAATTATCATATCTGATTTAAAGAGAAAAGGTAAAGCAAATTAGAATTTTCAGGGCTTTATAATTTCCTTGTGATGACCACTGTTGTATATAATTTCTGTAACATTATATAATGCTGAGCAACATTTAAATGGATAATTATTATCCCTTCATTAATTAAGTAATATTCTTTTGATATTAAAAAATGAGATTTTGATGTTTTATGAGTGATTATAACACTAAATGATATAAAATAGAAAGGAAATCAGGCATCTATTATTAATACATTTTAGACATAAATGATGATTTTAAAAGATTTGCTTTAAAGAACCTAGAAAACTATAATTGCCATTCTTTTGACTGAATGCTTTTTTTCTGAAATTTTACTGTGAATAGAGAATGTTGATTACATCTTGTAAGATTTACAGCATCTGAACCCAATGATGCAAGCCAGCACAATAGAGAAAATACACTATAAGGCTAATTGTAGGTCAACAATAAATGCATATTGCTTCTGGAAACTATAAGAGTTTCTGAGCAGTGTAAAGGAAGTGTTTTTTTTTTTTTTCTATTGATTATTTTTGAATATAAAAGTAGTTTAAACTCAGACAAACCCATAGAGGTTATCTGCTTCAGCTTTTGAACTTTCTCAGAAAAGTCATGCTTTACTCTCAGGAATAGCAACGCACTGTGATCAATGTTAGTTGTTTTCTTTCTTTCATATTTTGGTCCTCCAAGAAAAAACTATTCTTATGATTTTAAAAATCTTGGCTACCTATTGGTTCAATTGTACAGTTATCAAGAAGATAACTTATGATCAATTAGGAAATAAACATCTAGTCTCCAAAGAATAGTAGTACTGTGAAAATTAGCTATCAAAAATGTTTACTGAGCTCCATAGAAATACAATTATTCTGGTGAGACTCAATTGGGTAATAAGAGTAATGATTAGTTTTTATGTACTAGATAAATCTAAGAAGTGACACTGAAAACTTATCTATGGATTTTTAAAAATAATTTTCACAACATGTTTTGTTTATAAAGATATTATAGATTTGAAAAGTTGTTTCTAATTCCCCTCTTCGAATGAGGAGAATAGCATTCATGGAAAGTGTGAGGCTTTATGAATCAGAGAAACTTGGATGCAAATTCTGACTTTGTACCTCTTTAACTACCACCTTATGACAAGCCTCTTAGAGCTTTGGTGCCTCTTGGGTGACTCTTCCCTTAGCTTGGGGTAATTTCTGCAGAGGAATAAGCTGATCAGTGCTCTGTTGAATACTTGAGGGTCATTCTCTTCTTGTCTCCTGAATCTCTCTTTGCATCTTCCTCCTCTCCAGTACTCTGTCCTGTGAACTCTGTCTTTCTTTGGGTGTGAGATGGTATCTCACTGTGGTTTTGATTTGCATTTCCCTAATTATTAGTGATGTTGAACATATTATAATATGATTGTTGGCCATTTGTATATCTTCTTTAGAGAAATATCTATTTTAGTCCTTTGTCCATTTTCAAATCCAGGTTTGTTGTTTTTCTTTTTGTGTTTGTTTTTTCTGCTGTTTGCTGTTGAGTTGTAGATGATATTTATACATTCTAGATACTAACCCCTTGTCAGATATGTAACTTGCAAATATTTTCTCACATCCCATGGGTTCACTGTTCACTCTGTTGATTGTGTGCTTTGATGCACAGAATTTTGTAATTTTGATAAATTCCCACTTCTTTTTGTTATTGCTGTTGCCCATGCTTTTGGAGTCATATATAAAAGTCCTTGCCTAATCTAATGTTATTAAACTTTTACCCTAAGATTTCTTCTAAGAGATTTATAGCTTTAGCTCTCACATTTAGGTGTTTTATCAATTTTGAGTTAATTTTTGTAAATGGTGTAAGGTAAGGATCTAAATTTATTTATTTACGCTTTTGTATGTGGAATGGGAGCTGTTTTAAAGAGTGTGTTGATATTGTTTACCTAAAGCAAATAACACTGCCAAATATTTTTCCAGTAAACATGAGTTTAATCGGGATCAAAAAAGAATTTCAATTTCGGGTCTGCAACCATTGTGAACGATGTGCAAGACCCTACACACATGGCAAGAGAAGAAGAATGCTTTTATAGAGGGGAAAAGGAAGTTGGGAGGGCTAGAGTAAACAAAGAGTCCATGGCTCTTCATTGGCTGAGTCTTGCCAGGAAAGTTGAGGAGCCTTGTTTCTTCATATTGAACTCTACTATTATCACAGTGTATGGGGGTTTCCCATTCTTTATTTAATTGAGGTTTCTGTTTATTGATTTTATAATATAAAGCACTGTCCATACATGTCAGTTGTCAAATATTATTGTTTGTAGAACATGTGTTTTCATGATTCCATTTTAAATTTACAGCTAGCACCTTTTGGAACTCATCCTGTATTTGTAGAATTCCTAATTTTGAGAGACCTCCCAAGAGAAGGAGTCAGAAACTGATTTTTCCAGCTTCTCTTGAAGCTGGAACACACCAGACAGGTGAACCTACATGATCTAGAAGTGAGTGAAGAATGGAGCTCTGTGTGGTAGATTTTGGAGTAGTGGCGGGATAGCTTACAGACATCTGGCAGCCAAAGACTGCAGGGATTCTAGTGGCAGCATTTCTTTCCCAGGTCAGAAGTGTGAGCATCACAGAGTTGAATATTCTCTTGGCCACATAAGTCCTAAACCTACCAATTACACTTTAGTATATTCAATGTCTGCTCAAAATAGCCAGAGTGATTTCTATTCTTGTCAAATAAGAATACAGACTGATTCTGGAAGTGTCTCTTCTTGTTAATAAAGTGAAGGAAATAAACCTTGACTTGACTGAACTCAGAGTAACAAATCACAGAAAGGAGAACTGTAGGATCTAGTGCAAAGGGTGGCAGATTTGGATTGTGAGGTTGCTATATACTTTCTCTTCTCGTGTTTAGTTCATTCTACATATCATTGCCTCATTTCTTTTGATTAAGGACCACATACTTCATGAGGGAGAAGTACAGAGAATGTCTTTGATTCCATACCCAAGTGTTTTCATTGTTGACATTTTTCAGGCTACATTGTTGGAAATTAAACCTATTAAGTGATTTATCCACAAATATTAACCTAAAAATAAACTTTTAACCACCAGCCAGACTTTACCGAAAAGGGGAGGTCAATGGGGAGAAATCCCTCTTCACTTCAAATTGCCCACAATTCATGAAAGAAAATAGGGAAAATAACATAATTTTCAAAGATATGACACTTTACCTATGCATACAAACATACTACTACACACACACATATAAAGTGACCCTGTAAAATATATTAGGGTTTTAATCTTAAACAATTGACAGAAGTCCCAATACTAATTTTCCAGACTCCATTTTGTCATTCACCATGGAAGAAAACTTAATTTCTCTCATAAATGTAACACATCCATAGAATATAAAGAAGGCAGAGGAGAAGAAAGATACTGTTGACTGATATAGTTGTGTTTAATAACTGATAGCATTATTGGAGGAAGAGTGAATCCTGAATCCTACTCATGAACTAATAAGTAGAGCATGTATCTGAACTTCATGGAAATTAGGTTAAAGCCAGGAATCATTCAGTTTTTCCTTTTTCTCTTAACATTCATCTTGAAGGATTTTGTTACCTGAGGAATGTGAAAACTGCCATTTGCCATCTACCTAATACAAATTGTGTGCCAATTCTTTTTTATTTACTATATCATTTAAAATCTCAAAAGCATTCTCCAAGGTAAAATTAACATGCTACTTTTAGATATGGGAAGATTAAGTCAACTTCATAATCATTAGGCTATGATTTCAATATATGTTTGTTTGAATTCCAAACTTATGTTATTCCTCTATTCTATGAAATATAAACAGATATTCACCATTTAGAATACATTCTGTGAACACAGATAAAAGTTAGGATCTCCCCTGTAAGTATGAAAGATTTTTTTTCAGTCCTTGCTGAGCATAGGAAGAATCAGGTAAACTATGACGTTGAATTTTGTTTTCCAACTTCGTTCATTTTCATAGATATATGAAACCATTTGCTTTGTCATGTGACTGTTTACATACCAAATTATAGACACTTCCCAAACCTCCCTGCTAGTTTATTTCTCATGACAAGACTTGATGTCATTCTCTCTTTAAGTAAGTGATTTAAAATAAGCTCTTATTCAATGCTTATCATATGCAAATCACACAGGAAAAAACCTGGTAAAAATGAGCCATAGCTGATTATTTTGAAAGTAAGAGAATATTCCAATTCTCCTCTTCCTGCCACATATTATAAGAGAGATATACAAATGCATCTCTGGTGAGGTGTTAAGAGAATATAATTTAAAACTTAATGATACATGCAGTCAGTAACGTAAGCTATTATAAAGCAGTGAGAATTGTATATTTCTGTAAACTTACAAATTTGTTTTGAAGTACATGAAGAAGAGAGGAAGTTCCTGCTGGATTAATAGAATTAGACAAAGTATAAAAGTGTGTTTTGAGAAAAATAAATTTTAGAGAACCTGTGATAGAACTATGTTGAGTATCTGATATAATTTAGTGGGAGATGAGAATGATGAAGTAGTTTGGAAAAATATCATGAACGCCTGCAACCAGCGTTGAAAGCTTGAATTTTAGTCTGAAGACAACTACTTACAAATAAAACCATTAAGAACTGCCTTCTCTTTTCTATTTTAAGAAAATATCACTGAAAATTATGTAAATGTGGATGAGATGGGTGAGAGAATTGAAGGTAATGGGACCAGTACAGAAAGGAGGTGATGAAGGCCTAAAATCAGACAGCCAGTAGTGGAAAAAAGTGTGTACAGTGTATACTGTCAACATACAGATGTGCAGACATAGGAAAGTAAGGGTTTAGGAAGACATGCAATGAGGCCAAGAACTCAGGTGAATGAATAGATGTAATCATATAATAACATTAAGTTGGGAGAGTCATGAAGATCATAGTTTAATGATATGATCACTCATTTTTCAGTTGAAAAAAACATTACTAGAGAGAGTCATTTTAATGATAGGAATATGTAGAATTCTTCAGGTATCTTGGGGCAAATCAATATTAATAATCACTGACACAGTAAGAGGACACTGATGAGTAGATAAGATAATCAAGACCCTGAGAAAAACTAGGGCTCTTGGTTCTAAGTCCAATATTCTTTCTAATCATTTATTTACTAAATCAGAAATTATTATTAAGCAATTAGTGGTGTCTAATGTAAGCAAAAGAGACTTAGCTCTTGCCTTCAGAAAGCTTACATTCTAGTTAAGGAGTGGAAAAAAAGCCTGTGAATAAATGTCAGTTATAAAATGAACAGTCTTGAAAGAAGAAGAAAGAGAGTTATGACAGAGAATAGGAGAAAGAAAATGGCATAAATAGGAAAAGTACAAAAATCTTCAGTGAGGATTGTAATTTAAAAGGGAGACCTGAAAGATAAGTATACCTTCATAAGAAAAACTAAGATAAAATCATTCTAGGTAGAGGAAACAATGTGCACTATGACCCTGATATTGGAGAGACCTTGGCATATGTTTTACAAATATAAAGAAAGAATCCATATGTAGATTACAGCAGGAAGTATTAAATTTATATTAAGGCTTTATAAGAGAGGTTAGGAATGGATATATTGCAGGAGTAAAGGGAATAGAAACAATCAAAGCCAAGGAGAGTATTAAATTAAATATGAAAGTCATGTAAAAAGTGAAAGAAGAAACTTAAGGTCAGAAATTTGGAGCTTCCTTTTACAAAAAGTGGAGGCAGAGAAGTATAATAATTGCAATAATAAAAGTGACAAGAGAAGTAAAAGACATGAAAAAACATGTAGAAAAAGAAATCAAAGCAGAACAATTTCAAAAAGTAGAAGATCAACTATGCTAAACGTTGTTGGGTTGAAATATAAAATTAGAATATAAAAGGTCATTATGTTTTCCAAATGAAACTCTTCCCAAAACAGTTTAAATATATTGTGGACAAGGAACAGTTAAGTGTTGGAGAGTCACATGCATCATTTTCATTTAGTGGTAAGTAGGCGATCCAAGATGAAAAGACTTAAAGACTTGGATAAATTTTCCTTCTGTAGGACCAATAGCTATGGGTGACCCAAAATAAAACTTGGACCAATAGGTATTATTTAGTTATAAAAAGAGTTAAAAGTATTATCATAATATGTAAAATATCCACTGCACGTTATTACTATTCAAACAAACTATGTATTTATACACACATAAATGCCTAATGTAATATAAAGTTGAATATAATCAAATTTAATTTCCACAACAATATTTTTATTCCACTTTTTAAGATTATAAAGTTCTTTCTCAGAAAGATTTAAAACTTACATAAGAGGGAAGCATTTCTAGAATGGCAGAGCAGGGGTCTCCAAAACCTACTCATCCTTAAAAGCAGAGAGAACACTGAGAAATCTGTTGTCAAATCAACTTTTTCAGAAGTCTGGAAATTAACAAAGAACTGGAAAAATTTAAATTTTTAAAGAAAAATAGCTGATTCTCAGTAAGAGCACTGAGCTTTCTGGTGCTTTATTTTGTCCCAATTCCATCTTCTCTTCTGCTCTGCAGAATCACTGAACCAAACACTGTAGCAACCATGGAGGCCAAGTAAAACAGCAGTCTAGCAGACTAAGGAGAGATAATATGGATCTGGAGCTCCCACAAGAACCCCTTTCCCCAGAGGTGTCCCAAGTTGACCTGTCTAGCAGCTTTCTGGAAAATTCCCGCTCACAAGACTCCTCTTTATTTGACCTGATTGGTGGCCTTGTTCATGGGGAAACCCTATTTTCAGGGAATTTTTAAAGCAATCAGCAGCAATTGTTTATGATTGTAGCTGCCTGAGAAAGTGCTACCAAGTGATACCAAACAAGACGCTGCCAAAACATCTTAAAAGGGAAGTCTGGAAAATATGATGCCTATAGGAGCCTTTGAAATGCTCCAACACATTTCTCCAGCTAGAAAGACACTTGCATGTGCAGGTCTGTGCTTGCCCTGGAAAGCCCCAACATCTCACCTGTCTCTGACCTTAATTTTCTAAACAATCAGGAAGTGAAGAGTAAGGCAGAGCTGTAAAATGCCAGGGTGACAAACATGTACCCCAACAACCCGACACCACCACAAATCCTTGGTAAAAACTGTGAGACATATTGTTTTAAAATATTTAAATAATTCTCTATGTAATCATTAGCTGATCTCTAAGGTAACCAAGCACAGACCTCAGTGGCTTCATACAAAAAAATATACTTCAAAGAATTAGTCTAGGAAACTCAGGAGACAAGCAACTGCAAAATATGGCAATGATAGCAAATCCTGTGGAGGAAGAATATGATTTTAAAAGTTACCACATTATATTGTTAAAAATGTCAAGTTTTCTACAAAATATATACAAAACATGCAAAAAATTGTAATTTATAACTTATACACAGGAAAAGAGGGTCAATATAATCTGTTTCTAAAGAAGCCCAGTTACTGGACTTACTAAGGAAAGACTTTATATTAGCTATTATAAATATGTTCAAAGGACAAAAGTAAACCATGTTCAAAACATTAAAGCAATAAATGAAAAAAAGCTTCACCAAAGAAAAAAATCTAATAAGGAAAGATAAATTACATTTAAAAAATAAAAATTATACAGTTGAAAAGTTCTATAACTGAAAAGCATAAAACAGAAGCTAAACAGAGTTGAGTTTTCAAAACAAAAAATCAGAAACTTGAAGATAAGTGAATTGAAGTTATCTAGTCTGAAGAAAACCAGTTAACAAAAGTAAAATTCATAGGTATTTGGAACACCACTAGACACCAACATAAACATATTTAAAGTCCCAGAACGAAAGAAGAGAAAGATAAAGGAGCAGAAATAATATTTTAAGAAAAAAATTTCTAAAATCTTCCCAAATTTATTGAAAAACTAATGTACATACTCAAGAGACTCAATGAACTTCAACTGGGATAAAATCTTCCTTTTCCAGTTGAAATGACAATACCATAAACCAATAATTATAGAACTGGGTTGATGGCCATTTTATATAAATATATAATGTGAATAAGAATAATAACACAAAGAAGGTGGGAAGGGATGAAGCTATATAGAAACAAAAAAAATTATACTATTGAACTTAAGTTGGAACTACTTTCTTTGGAACTAGATTGTTTTAAGTTAATGTTAGTTTTAATGTCCAGAGCAATTGCTAAGAAAATATTTCAAAAAGATATTGAGGGCTTCCCTGGTGGCGCAATGGTTGAGAATCTGCCTGCCAATGCAGGGGACACGGGTTCGAGTCCTGGTCTGGGAGGATCCCACATGCCGCGGAGCAACTAGGCCCGCGAGCCACAACTACTGAGCCTGCGCGTCTGGATCCTGTGCTCCGCAACAAGAGAGGCCGCAACAGTGAGAGGCCCGTGCACCGTGATGAAGTGTGGCCCCCGCTCGCCGCAACTAGAGAAAGCCCACGCACAGAAACGAAGACCCAACACAGCCAAAAATAAATAAATAAATAAAATTCAAAAACATTTAAAAAAAAAAAAAAGATATTGAAGAAAACAACATGGGGATTAAAGTGGTACACAAAGAAATATGTATTTTCAAAAAAACAAAGAAAGGAATGGAAAAAAAGGGGAAAAAATCTGAGACATATAGAAATAAGTCATGAAATCACAGATACAATTCTTGCCTTATAAATAATTAAAGTAAACATAAATGAATTAAACACATCAATCAAAGGTAAAGAATGGAAAGAGTGGCACAATTAATTAAAAAAATAAACATGTTTAAAAAACAAATGAGTTGAAAGTAAAAGAATGGTGAAAGATATTTGTGCAAATATTAACTAAAGGAGAGCTAGAATGGATATATTGTAGCAGACAAAAATAGACATTAAAGAAAAAGTACTAGAGGCATAGGAAATGCCCTTCTTTTTTTTTCTTTGCGGTACTTTTTTTTTTGCGGTACGCGGGCCTCTCACTGTTGTGACCTCTCCTGTTGCGGAGCACAGGCTCCGGATGCGCAGGCTCAGCGGCCATGGCTCACAGGCCCAGCCGCTCCACGGCATGTGGGATCTTCCTGGACCGGGGCACGAACCCATGTCCCCTGCATCGGCAGGTGGATTCTCAACCACTACGCCACCAGGGAAACCCCTGCCCTTCTTTTTTGAATATCTTTTATGATGATAAAACTGTCAATCTATTATGAAAACGTAAAAATTATAAACACATATACACTTAACAATATAGTCCAAAATTTATGAAGCAAAAATAGACATAATTGAATAAAGAAATTGAAAATTAAATAATAATTGGGTATTCCAAACTCAACTTTCAATAATGGAAATAACTAGTAGAAATAATATGAGTGAGGAAATAGAAAATTTTAACTATAAACCAACTATAGTTGAGAATTATCTATAGAACAGTCTACCAATAACAGCAGAATACACTTTGTTTTCAAGTACACATAGAACATTCTACAGGATACACTATATATTAGGCCATTAAAAAACCCTCAATAAATTTAAAAGGATAGACAACCTAAAATGTATGTATTCTCACCACAATGGAACTAAATTAGAAATCAATAACATAAGGAAATTTGTGAAGTTTACAAGAAAATTTGGGAAATTTGAAAGTATGTGAAAATTAAACAACATATACATAAATAGCAAAAGTGTCAAGAAGAAATGAGGAAAAATGAAAATACATTTTGAGGTGAATGAAAATTTAAATACAATGTGCCAAAACTTATGGTATGCAGCTAAAGCAGTGCTTATGGGGGAATCTATAACTGTTAACAAATGTGAAAAAAAAAGAAAAATCTAAACAATCCCAAAACTCATTTTCCATCTTAAGAAACTAGGAAAAATATTAAACTAAACCCAAGGGAGCCTAAAGAAGGAAGTCATATAGATTAGAGCGGGAATATGCAAAATAGAAACAGTAAAACAAGAGAGTAAATTAATTAAACTAAAGGTTAGATCTCTGGAAATATCAACTTAATAAGCACAGAGAAAGCATCTAACAAATCTAACGAAGTCCAACACCCTTTCTGATAATGTCATTCAACAAACTAGGAATTCTGAATTTCATCAACATGAAAAAGGACATCTATGAAGAAAAGAGAGCTAGCATCATACTTAATGCAAGAAGACTGAATGCTTTTTCTCTAAGATCAGGAACAAGACAACGATGTCTGCTCTTGCCACTTCTATTGAATGAATATTGCACTGGAGGTTCTATCCAGAGAAATTAGGCAAGGAAATAAAAGGTATCCAGATCAGAAAGGAAGAAATAAAACTATTCCACTTGCAGATGACATGATCTGTATTTATAAAATCCTTAAAAAAAAACACAAAAATGGACATAAAAGGCAAATTCATAGAGATGGAAAGTATGTGTGTTTTCCTGAAAGGGAGAAATTGGGGTTGTCTGCTAGTTGGTATGGAGTTTCTTTTGGGGCTGATGAAAATGTTGTGGAGTTAGATAGTGTTGAAGGTTGAACAACTCTGTAAATATATTAAATCACACTGAATTGTACACTGTGAAACAGTGAATTTTATATGTTAATTTTATCTCAACAAAGCTGCCATTGAAAAATACACAAGGTCAAGGTTAGTAAAAAGAGTAGCTGTGATTTGGGCCTACATCTAAATTCATGTTCTTTTTATTATAAAGAATTAATTATGAGGAAAATATTATACTCATTAATGAAAAACATTGAGATTGATATACTGAATGATTAAAATATATGACAACATTCATGAACAGAAGAGCTGGAAGTAAGGTTTAAAATAAGATTTACCTGCCTTTGCAAAAGCTGTATACCTCCCTAAGTGCCTTATGCAGAGTAAACAAATTAAGAGAACAGAATCTGAATTTGTATCAGGTAATAGCATTTTATACAGTTTCTGAATTTATTGTAACCAACAATATAGGATAATTTTTTTTCTCAAGACTTCTAGTCATCAGTATTAATTTTCTAACAAAATTAAACTTCATTCAGCTTCTTACTACTTTGTATTTTATAAACTTGTTCTACTTAATTTTCATTTCTATAACTAATCTGTTCAACATTTGCATATTGAGCACCTACTAGATGCCAAGAATTATTATTGGCTCTGGGTAAAATATTTTATTTATTGTCTTTTTCTCAAATGTTTCTAAATGCTAGTTCCTATTTATGACCTTTGTAAGTTTTTCTTGTAATTGATGGTAGCAGAGTTGTCTTCTTATTGTTAGAAATATTTACACTTTCTCAAAGTGTTTTTTTATCCATGAATACACTGTAGAAAATTACTGCAACACACAAAAAAATGGAACTGTTAAAGAGATACCTTTAATTTGAAAAAAGTTTTAACTATAAATGAGTAAAATTAACATAAATATGTGTATACTTGTGTAAACACACATAAACTCACACATACATATGATGTACAACAAAACTAAAATCAATTACACAACATTTATTTCATCCCACATAGTCCCCAAATCTGGCTCCAGGCCTCTGTTGATTAATTATTCAGGATGGAAGCCATATACTTCTGGTTTCTTCATTACTCAATTTTGATTCAGCTTCATTTTCTTTTAAGGTTCATTGTGATTTATGATGCACTCCATTTAGTACGACAAAATAATTCTAATTCTCTGTAAATTCAGTTTGTTCTCTTGAGAATTACTACTCCTCTGCTAATTAGACAGCCTTAGTATTTGCTAGTTTTTGTTGGATGACATAAAGGCCAAAAGGAAAAGTCATCTTATGACTACATTTACCAAGTTATTAGATAAATACATTTTCTAGATAGTTTAATCTCATCATTAGATTCCAAAGTGCTTTAAGAAAAGCCTTTCAATATGTGTGTCAGTTCTCAATTATCTACATTAATGGAGAGGAGCAGCAGCAGTGTGTATAATGCAAAATGGATGAAAATATACATATATTTGACTTAGAGGACACCTATGTCATATGCTCAAAGCATAAGTAAAATTCAAATTAAGCAATGAGATTGAGTTGGAAAGATCCTTCCCAGTAGGCAATCTGGTTTTGCCATTTCATAGTCCATGTTACTGCTAAACTTCTGCCCGTATTTTCTCTTTTCAATCATAATGTTGAATATTTTCATCTTCCAGATGTAAACAATGGTGCTAGCACAAGCAAAGAAGTACATAGCCTCTTGTGAGTTTTCTAACTAAATGGTTTATCCCTCCTTGTGTAGTTGAGAGAGAGAATCATACTGTATTAGAAATGCCTTTTATAACACTTGCTGGGCAGAATACAAGGAGTAAAGACGCCCAGAGAATCAGGATGGGTAAAGGTATAGGAATTGAATAATATATTCAGGAACTATGAAGTGCTATCTACTTAGTTTAATTATTGCTAATAGCTAATTAGTTTCAAAACACTGATTCAGACTTCCACTATGTGCAAGAAAATGTGCTAGGAGCTCGGGATTCCATGGTAAGCTTAACTTACAGCAGGAAACACCCATATCAAAAGAGTAATCGCAAATTACTTAGTCATGAATTTTGTAATTTATTATTCCAAAAAGGTAAATGTTGAGAGTTAAACTTATGGAAAGTGTGCTTACCTAGTATAAATAGAAGAGCAGTCAGGGAAGACCTTTGTTTAAGTGATATTTCACTTGTGACCAGACTATATGACAAGAAATTGTAGGATGATGTGGGGTGACGATACAGAAAATAAATATATGTAATGATCTAGAGTCAAAATTGTAAAGCCTGTTTAAGGAACCCAAAGAATTTTAATATTAGCTTTAAGCAGAAGTAATATGCTATAAAAGCTGATAAAAAGTTTGGTTCACGGTTGCTTACTTCCAGGGCCACTTCAAGAACTCTCTGCTGCAGTGAATGGTATTCCAAGCTAGGAGGGGAAACCAGGTCCAGAAGCACGTCAATGTCAACCATTTTTCTTCAAAAATTTCTTGAGTTGTGAAAAGAAAGGAATCTATATCTCCAAGGCTCTCTTAATGTGATGAGATTTATTTTTTCCTCCTAATAACTACTGACTTTAGTACTTAACTTTGTATGTGTCTTTTTTTAATTGACAGAATTGTCTAAGCTTCAGACTCCCCATGCCCATATATCTGCCCTGATTTTAAGTAAGCAGCAAATTGAACACAAGATAGCACAGCAATAAGAAATCAATCAGAGTGGCTAATGTGATGCATCCTAATTTGATCTTTCCAATTTTTAAGATTGCTAAAGACCATCACATTTAACTTTTCTCTACAGTGTGAATTATTCTAGTCCTTTGTTATACCTTTAAGATAAACAGTACCAACAATCATCACAATTTTAAAAATAACAAATATGGTTCTATTAGAGAAATCAGAATTTAAAAATGGGATTTTCTCTTTGGAAAAAAAAATATTATTCAAATTCTGAACAGTCTCCAGAATATTGTGGATTGCAAAATGTAGAGAGATTGATATAAATGATTATTGGGTTCTAAAACAGTGGCACTGAAAAATGGAGAAAACTTCCATTAAAAAAACCAGAAAATCTGACTAACTATTTCAGGATCTTAATTATTTCCTTTCTCTTGAGGGAAAAAAAAAAGTCCAATATTTAGTTTTAGATGTAAGGTTTTTTTCCTCCTAAAATCTCTCTTAAAATGACTGTCTTTTCTTTTATTTTGCAGTATGCAGGCCTGTCATTGTTGTGGCCTCTCCGGTTGCAGAGCACAGGCTCCGGATGTGCAGGCTCAGTGACTATGGCTCACAGGCCTAGCCGATCCGTGGCATGTGGGATCTTCCCGGACCGGGGCACGAACCCACGTCCCCTGCATCAGCAGGTGGACTCTCAACCACTGCGCTCCCAGGGAAGCCCCCTAAAATGATTGCCTTTTTTAAAGTTATCTTTATTGCTAAATCTGTCAATAAGAAAAAGATTAAGAATGAAGGAGAAAAATGGGAAATAAATCTTAAAAGTAGAGGGAGACCGTTGGACATAGTGGCTAGGAGTGTGGGCTCCAGAGCTAAGGTGCTTGGGTTCAAATTTGTGTTCAGCTGTGTAACCCCAAATAACTTATTTCTATCAGTTTTCCAAAAAGTAAAATGGACATAATAATAGCCACTACCTCATAGGGTTTTTAAGATAATTGAGATCATGTATGTAAAGTTTATAGCTTCTAGCAAGTAGAAAGAACCCCATGAAAGCAGGTTGAATCTATATTGGCAAGAAATTCACAGAATATAGAATATTAACATAAAGTTTCATTATTGGTACTCAATAAAAGGTAAGTTAAAATACTGGAAATTATTATTATTTTTTCTAGCAATTGGCAAAAAGTAATAAAAAAATCATTTTAGCCAGTATTTTTGATAGTACTGGGGAAATGTATCCATAAGTTTATAGTATTATAAATGGATGTGATATTTTCAAAGGGCAATTTTATAGTGAATATCAATTTTTAAAGTTAAAATTTTAATAGGATATATTTGCAGCATTATTTGAAGAAAAAAATAGAGATAATCTAAATAGCTATCAATATGATACTGATAAAATGTGTGATAAGTCCAAATTGCAAACATGTGATTTCAAAATATTTAACTTATTTTGGATATTCATGAAAATACAACGCCTGTACAGACATTATATGGAGTAGATGTGATATCAAAGTCAAGCTTATTATATTCTGTAATTTAATCTTTTTTTTTTTTTTTGCAGTATGTGGGCCTCTCACTGTTGTGGCCTCTCCCGTTGTGGAGCACAGGCTCCTGACGTGCAGGCTCAGCGGTCATGGCTCACGGGCCCAGCCACTCCGCGGCATGTGGGATCTTCCCGGACCGGGGCACGAACCTGTGTCCCCTGCATCGACAGGCAGACTCAACCACTATGCCACCAGGGAAGCCCTGTAATTTAAAAATTTTAGTAGTCATTTAGATAAATCATTACAAGTAGGGGAAAGGAGCATTGAAATAATGTTGTCTTTTATATCACCTTTAGAACTGCAGAACAAGATCTTGTTAACTTGGAAGAAAGTTATAGTTACTAAAAGTTTTAAAAACACTGAAGTGAAACAAAAATAGTTTGTATTACTTTTCTGCAATCTATTACCAATGTTCAGGTTTCTATAGTAGAATATTTAATTTATTGCCAAGACTGCATAGAATATCAGGTCTTGTTTTAGGAAAAAAATTAAATTAAATCTACATATTTAGTGAACTAAAAATATATTGAGGTCTGTGTTATTTACGTTTATTCCTTCACTTAACAAATTAGGGCCTGCTATGTGTTTCACCAAAAACAAAATAATAACAACATTTCCCTTACGAAACTTGCATTATTTTTTATTTTATTTATTTATTTATTTTTTTTGCGGTACGCGGGCCTCTCACTGTTGTGGCCTCTCCCATTGCGGAGCACAGGCTCCGGACGCACAGACTCAGCGGCCATGGTTCACAGGCCCAGCCGCTCCGCGGCATGTGGGATCTTCCCAGACCGGGGCACGAACCCGTGTCCCCTGCATCGGCAGGCGGACTCTCAACCACTGCGCCACCAGGGAAGCCCAAAACTTGCATTATTTTTGAGGGAGAAGGGTGGAATTAAGCAAAATTAATTAAAAAGACATTTAGAGGGTGAGGAGAGATAGAGATGACACTTCCTGGTCCCCCTGGAAACAAATCCTGAGACAAGGATTTGGTACAGGAGTTTATTTGGAAGGAATAGAGTGATAAAGTAGACAATATATGATATGAAATAAGAGAAGAAAAAGCCAAAAATGTGTAGATCATTTGAGGTTGCTCATATAGACAAAAGATGCTTGAGTCTGCAGATACTTCCAGAAAATGGACAGGTTCCCAGAAAAGTCCACCCAAAGAGCAGAGTTTGGGTCATGTATCCACTGCCTCCATCCCTCATTGTTTGGGGAACATCCAGGAGACATATGGGCAGACTTAGACTAGGAGTGTCACAATGGGTGAGCTGAGAGAATGCACTAGCCGAGCAAGAAAGCATTCATCATTGCGTCTGAAGTTCATTTTCTTCCCCAGTTTAGCAGAAAGCCAGACTCGTAAAGAGCTGGCTCATATTATGTGCACTCAGTGGAGAACAGGACTGAGGATTGCCCACTTACCTACCATGTTTTAGCCATTGCAGAACTGATAAAAGCAAGTGGAAGAGTAGGAGTGAAATCCTGGAGGGGGCCAAGATGATATGTGAGCAAAGGGCTCACAAAGAGATGACTGACATTGACAACTCTTCACAGAGATTATCTGTAAAAGGGAAATAAAAATGGGACCATCAAAAGAGTTTTTATTCCGTGTTTTTTAAAGACTGCAGCAATAACTCCATTCTTGTATGCTGAGGGGAATATCCCAGTAGAGAGGGTAAAAACTTGACTACACAGGGACCAAAAAGGGAATTGCTGGGGTCATGTCCTTGGAAGGCAATGTGTTACTTAAGCTGATGATACTAATTTGCTGCTGAGTGAGGACTGTGAAATGTAGATTCATCATGTAGCCATCATGATCTGGTAGAAAGGGGAAACTTAGAGGCTTAAAGTTAAATTGATAAAGCACACACTATTTTTGTTTAATTTTCCATGGTGCCTGATGGAAAGTATAGGGTGAAAAATTTCCCATAAACTACACTTGGTGCTTCCACTGAGTAAAAGCTTGGCTCTGAGGACTTCTCTTTTCTCTAAACACTGGAAAGATTAATATTCACATTCTACAAGTCAATAACAACCAAGCATAAAGCTAAATTGAATTATTTCTTTTTTGGATGTATTCAAACTTGTGGTTTTCTATCTTACTGTTTACTAAAATACACACACACAAAGAGTTATTCTGGTAATACATAGGTAATGACTCATTGTTTTTTAGTGCATGAGTAAATAACATAATTTTAAAAATAACTTTATTGTTAAATCACATTAAAGAAAATCAACGTAGGAAAAAGATAATTTAGATGAATTCTCTGCCACTTTTTCTAATTACCTTTATTTTAGTTCCTTTTCACATTTTATATTATCACAGTCACAGACACAAAATGGCAAATGTTTTAAAAGCCACATTTATTTAAAAAAGAACAAGGATATATGGAAATATACTTAGCACTTTGTGCCTCATATTATGCAACCAGATAGTTATTGAAATCACGAGTTTGTTTATTAACAGAGCCATTTATTTATCCCACAAAGATATTTTTAAAACCACTATGTAACAGTACATTTAGTTCTAAAGTTCCAAGTCCCATTCTCATTTCTCAATG
The DNA here is from genome assembly GCF_003031525.2 of Neophocaena asiaeorientalis asiaeorientalis. NCBI lineage: Eukaryota > Metazoa > Chordata > Mammalia > Artiodactyla > Phocoenidae > Neophocaena > Neophocaena asiaeorientalis. The sequence goes on along the minus strand of NW_020172369.1, from coordinate 3,296,303 downwards.
AGCTTAAAATTTAAGTGTTTGTTGAGGAGTTGGTAGGGATAAGTAGAGGGATTTAGAAATTTGGAAATGTCTAAACTGAAGTTAAAGAATCTAGAAGAAAGAAGAAAGTAATTATATTTCCAATGACCTCTGATCTGAGTTTATTTGTATTTTAAGTGAAGTTTATGATATCCACATTATGTTTACACCTATTTCATTTATCCTGATGCAAATGATTAAGCAATGACAATAATACAGAAGGAAAAATATGGAAATGTTTGCATCAAATGCTGTTGATAAATCATGTAACTTGCTGAATTAATATAATAATGATTATCACAGACCTAAATATTTTATTTTTCTTTCAAGAAAATTTATTATTATGCATTTTTTTTAGGTGTCAACAAAGAGGAATGTATAACTTGTGCTGATAAAATGCCACAGGTAACCAAATATATTATAGACTATAAAATGTATTTCTCTTTATAAGTGCCTATATGCAATAACATCAAAATGTATTTACATAGCTCACTATAAATAATTTCTTCTATAATATTATGTATCACTCTCTAAAAATCATAGAGAGTACAGTTGAGATATATTTTTAATAAAGAACAGAATATTTTGCTTTTGATTTTAATTTAATATGGCAAATCTTACCTAATTGTGTTTTAAAATTATATTAACCTATATATTACTTAGGGTTTTTAAAGTCATTCTTTTAATTGTTAACTGATCAACTCTACTTGATTCCTCTGTATGTAATGAGTTCAAGAATCAATATTTCTCTTTTCTGATAAACACAATTGGCTGAAAAACAATATAGCCAGATTATAAATAAAATTTTAAAAAAATTACATGGAAAGATCTAAATGAATAAATTTAGAAAATGGATATTATACATGAAAGATTGTGAAAAATGTATTGTTTTTGTTGCTGAAACTTGGCCTCTGTTCACCAATGCCCAATAGAAATAAGAAGACAGAGTTTTGGGTGAAGTAGAAAAGAATAGCTCTATTGCTCTGCTAGACAAAGCAGGCCACAGCAGGCTAATGTCCTCAAAACTGTGTGTCCCACACTGGAGGGTGTAGTGAGGATTCATATCGTGTTCAAGGAGCAGGACGTGATCAGCTCGTGGGCATTCTTGGATTGGTTGGCATCAAGGTGAATTTTCAAGCATCATCAAACTTCTGGTTTCAACCAGTCTAGGTTTATGTTCTTGTGGTCAGCAGTTTTCACCTGGTGGGGGTCAGTTTCCTATAAAAACAACTCAGAAATATGTCAGGCCTTTAACTATATCTTTCAGGGAATTGTGAGTTTTGTGACTCTTCTGTGCAGCAGATTTATAGTCTAAATTGTTACCAGTTCCCCAGCCCAACAGCTATTCTTTGTTTCTACATCTTCATATTTCCCAATCATTACTCTTGAGTCAGGCTTTTACTTCAAAAGACAAGGATTGTACACGGTTTCATTTTAACACACATACTAATTTAACAATGCTTCAAAATTTGAAGGGGAGGGAGAAAAAGCATCAAACTGGACACTATGCTTTTCTAACTTAGAAGAAATAGCATAATACATGAAGAGCACAGCAATTCTGAGAATCAAATAATACTACTTAAGATGTCTAGATTTCTAAAATGACTATCCTTTTTTTCTTGTGTTCCAGTTTCTGGCTATCAAGGAACTCCACTAACCCAAACTGATCATCTTATGTACCATGATCTCTAATATGTTTTTAGTTGCCGGTAGGTCACAAATATGTGGTTCTTCTGCATCTCCAAAGGCTATGCCTGGTGCACATATTTACAAAGTTATTCAAAGCTCTAAGTAGATACCTTTCAGGGAGCACAGAGTTCCCAGCTTAGCCTTTGTTTTTCAAATGGTATTTGAAGAACCCTCCCCTAGGTGTGTGCCTGACAAGACTCAGCTCTGGTGCATAGTTTATGTCTAAACCACTCAGGCTCAGCCACTGCTGTGGTTTTGATATGGGATTCAAGTGCTAGCTCTGTTACTCCCAAGTTACCTCATCTTTTCCTGTGCCATTTAAGTTAATGTTTCCCTTTGGTTTCCTAAATCAAAAGTAAAACCAACTGAGTAAACAAAAAAGGACAAAATGCATGAAAAAGTCTCATACCCATGGGTGTATATGAAACACATCAAAGGAGGACTAATCATCTATAGCTTTTTGCTCTGGTTTTCCTTAGAGCTCTCTCTCTAAGTAGAACACTGAAATATTATGTACAATTTTTGAAGGAAGAAAATTGGCAAGAAGAGACCTCACATACTACCAACAAAAGTTTAGCGTAAACTCCAAATATAAGTGGGCAAGCATACAGAAATTTAATAGAACGAGATGGTCATATAGAGCAGGAAAAAATGCAGCATATATGTGCACAGTAGTTTATGTTCTCTGAAGCACCTGATGGAAGTGTGCACCTGCTCGTAATCTGTTTTCTGAAGAGCCTAGACTCCCATTGTTTTACTTTACTCTAGTGTAATTCTTGGTATATATGTTTCTTTGGTTCCTCTTGAACCACCACTTATATTTTGTGATTGTGGACTACATCACACAAAATGTACTCACCTGGTCCAATTTTCCACTTCTTCCTAAATATCTTCTCTTGTTTAGTCTTAAACTTGAAATGTAAAAATATTAGAAGTCCCTCCCCATCTCCACTGTACACTGTCAAGTATATAATCTCATATCTTTCATGTAGTGAAGAAATAGACCAATATATATTCCTTCAAATATATATGAAATCAGTTGTTTTCTACCTCAATTAAAATTCAAAACATCATAGCTTGAGTTAAAATAGAATGCACATTTGAACTATTTACTTGAAATAGCCACAAAATAAATGTTTTTTCTTCCTTCTACATTTTATTTTGTTGTTGTTCTTATTATTTCATCAAAATTTTAGAAGATTTTAGTCTTAGGGATGGACCCTTGTGTTTTCAATCTCCCAGCCCCACTAGATGCTTATTTTAAGATAGGAACCTAGTTTTGTATGAAACCAATTGCAAAGACCAATAGTGTTATTTTTCTCCAAACACTGTCCTCAGATAGTCTCTGTAGGTTTGGTGTTTGGCCTGACAATACAATTGGCCAATCTCATTAGTGTTTAATTTCAGGTTTAGAAAAGTCCATCCTAGACCAATTAAAAATTTTTGATCTCAAAATATATACTTTTGAATTTTTATATCCAATTTGAAACTTTTCTCCTCCCTGTATTGCAGATCTGATCTTAGGAAGGCGAGGTCAGAAAGGAACTCATTGTCTGCTTTGACCTTCCCTTTACTTCTCTTATCTTCCAGTTTGAGAATGGAGAAAGGTGAGACAGAGGAAGAGAAACAAAAAGTTTTCAATCACTGATGCTAATACAGTCCTCTCTTGATCCACACTGATCGTCTTGCATGTTTCTGTTACAGCAGGAATTGAAGTGATGACTTTTTCAGGGGGCAAATTTGAGATTCTTTGGAAGCTCTACATGGTCTTTTAAACTAGGAGATATATAGGCTGGCCTCTTTAGAAATTCAGTGTGCTTTGGTCTCTACAAGTTAGCCCCTTACAAAGTCCAATAAAGAAAGCATAATCCAGGTATTTATTTTTATATCAGCCACTACACATTATACCTCATAACTCTGCCAAGATGTATGTGTACAGGACACTCTCACTGTGGCCTTCTCTCTTTGCCAAACAATTATAGGCTGATGCAATAGGATTTTTGCCTCCATTTTGCTTTTCAACTGAAAGCAATATATATGTCTAAACTCCTGGTAACAAATGTTGAGGTCACCAAAAAACACTCTTACCACACTTTTCTGCAGTGTACCATAAAAGGACTCTGAAGCTCTAGCCTCTCTTCTTGTAGTCACATCAATTTCTATATCATGTTTTACTCCTTGGACCTCTCCTCACTTTATTTGTGATGCTGTGAAGATGTGGGAGGAAACCTCTAGCTAATAACACATAGCTTGGAGAAATCCCCTACTTCATTAAATTCCCTTGAAGCTCATTATTTAAAAAAAAATTATATATACTGGTTAGGGAGTAAAGTAAAGCCATCTCTTAGTTTACCTTTTAGAGTTTGAAAGTCCAATCTGCCTAAAAGTCTTCTTTTTAGCTGCAAAGACTTAGCTGCATTTCTGAGACAATAAACATACCCAATTTAAAAGGCTGTTATAAACACAATCTCAGTTTCAGTGTTATTGAATTTATTTCTCAATTTTACCATCAGTCTGAAGTTCCATAATCACTAACTAGTAGGCCTTCATCTAGTGTTTGGATGATCCAATTACTCACTCCCTCTTCCTCTTCCTATTTCCTGCTTCTTACTGAAGTTGTGAAATGATGTAGCACATGGATAAATGCAGTCCTCTCCTCTGCAAAGCCTTCCTTAACACTCACTCTAATCAGCCACCTTCCAAGATTTGAATTAAAAATATGTATCTCCATTAATATTCTTATTAATTGATCCACTATTAATATCTTCTCACAACTTTCAAACCAGCACAGATGGATGTGATCCCATTGGCAGAGATTCTGAAAAGGAATTTATGTCAAGAATATGATGTTTTATAGGTTTCTTTATGATCAGTACCTTCAATAATCCATAATTGTTTTCCACAGTTCACAGCCCCTACTCACCACCCCAACAGTTATTTATTTATTTATTTATTTGTGTTACACGTGCCTCTCACTGTTGTGGCCTCTCCCTTTGTGGAGCACAGGCTCCAGACGCGCAGGCTCAGCGGCCGTGGCTCACGGGCCCAGCCTCTCTGTGGCATGTGGGATCTTCCCAGACAGGGGCACGAACCTATGTCCCATGCATCGGCAGGCAGACTCTCAACCACTGCACCACCAGGGAAGCCCCCAACAGTTAATTTTTATCACACCTTCCTAACGCCTTCACTAAAACTATCCTCCATATTTACAAAGCCTTTCACCTTTCCTAACTTCAAAATGGAAGGGACTTCTGGCTTCTTCCAGAATGCTGATCCACCCTTGTTAAAATTCCCATGTTCTATTTAGATACTAACTGAACAATAACTCTTTTCTTCATTCTCAGCCTTATCCTTTTTACTGATTCTTTCATAAACTGGAGACCATGAAGACAGAAATATCTCCCAGATCAACCAATTGCCAATTTAAGGCAAGCTATGAAACCAACAAAGTCTCTATAGGTTTTTGTTTTGTTTATTTTATAAATTTATTTGTTTATTTATGTATTTATTTACTCATTTATTTATTTATTTTTGGCTGTATTGGGTCTTCATTGCTTTTTGTAGCTGCAGCAAACGGGGGCTACTCTTAGTTGTGCTGCACGGGCTTCTCATTGTGGTGGCTTCTCTTGTTGTGGAGCACAGGTTTAGGCACAAGGGCTTCAGTAGTTGTGGCACGTGGGCTCAGTAGTTGTGACACACGGGCTTAGTTACTCCGCGGTATGTGGGATCTTCCCAGACCAGGGATCAAACCCATGTCCCCTGCATTGGCAGGTGGATTGTTAACCACTGTGCCACCAGGGAAGTCCCCTCTATAGGTTTTTTAAAGAAGAATTTCTTCTTTTGTAGTCCTATAGGACACTGCTGAGACTCAGACTCAGGATCTAATTATAAAATTGGCATGGATGCAAAGAACAAGAACTGCTCAGCCTTACATATCTACCATGACAAAGGTAGAGCCCTGAAAAAAGGAAACTGTCAATACCTGAGGTGAGGGAAGCCTGAGCATCATGTATTACCAAATTTTCTTGAAACTGACTTACAGGTACAATCCATCCTTCCAGGCAAGGACAGACAAATCTCCCCTTGCTTAGGTATCATGTAGTGACCTCGGCTGAAGCAGGTGCTTCACATGATGAATCTTGTCCACTTCAGCATCCAGCCCTGACATTTTTTATTGCCTCCAGGCAAATATCCAGAGTCACGTCTTATTAAAATTTGGGTGGGGAAGTATGGCCTGATCTAGAAAGAAATAGGTTTAATGCCACATGAACTACACAAACTGGATAATATCTGCTGGCATTAATGAAGGAAAGAAACATTCAAGTGGATCTTGGGTGTGTTAGACTGGAAATTGCAGAACATAAAACTAGATAAATAAGAATCTGTTGATAAAAGCCACTCACTTGTGACTTATGATTTAAAATTCTGACAATGACATTTGGCCTTAACTCACCTTGCTTCTTAAATATTGGATATGGCAGGGGCCGAGAGTGAATTAGGTGTAGATGTTAGAACGTTTGGAACATGTTTTGTAGAAAGGTTCTGAAGGCTTAAGGAGGTGAGGATGTTGTTATAGATTTACGCTTTAGACCTGAGAATGCACTACTTTTCTTTAGAAGAACCCAGAGGACAACCATTTCTCTAGATTACTCAAGAGTACACTGGAGAAGGAGCATTGACACATTTGTGCAGCAAGTTGATGGCTGTCATCTATACACTGGAGAAAGTGGGAGATGCTGTCTAGAATGGTGCATGGCATTCCACAGTGAGAGACACTAGATGGCATTACTTGTCAGTGGCAAGACAGATATAATTACCCTAAGAGATATCAAGGAAGAATGGAAATTATAGCTATTTAGGGTGGTGACTAATAGATCATGGTGCCACTAGGGGCAAGACAGAGTGCTAGTCAATTAGAATATTGCTCAATTTACATAATAATAATCACATACTAGGTACTAGCAAGCAGAGGCTGATATCAGCTGCTGTTATCCCTTACTCATTTTCCAGGGGCAAGTAAGTTCAGAAATCCTGACCCTATTATTTAGATTGCCTTTCTACTGAGGAAAGATCCTGTAATTCCAATGCAAGTATATATAGTAAATAATCATTTGAATTTTTCATAAAGGAGTCTACAGTCATTTGCTAGAATAACTATGCACTTAGCAAAGAAGAATACCGAATTTCTCACATCTCTTAGACAAAGAGTTCTGAGCTGACACTAATGAAGCCCCAAAGTGCATTTACAGTCTTTGCGTTAAGTAGGAGTTTATGGAAACCAGATGATAAACTTGGATAAACTAATCCAAAGTTACCCCACAAGCTAACCCATTCTGTGAATATTTCTTCAGTTTACAAACATAAATTTGGGAGATTATATATATGCGTATATATAAACATATATATATATGTAGATAGATAGATGATGGATATAGATAGATGTAACCCTCACCTGTAGAGTGAGGAATAGTTCCCTGACCTGAGAAGTAACAGCCACTGGGGTAGAAGAGATGAAGTGGAATTTCCTGCAACTTCCCCTCACTCAAGTCAAGATAGTAAACCAAAAGAAATACCAAGTTCTATGAAAAATTGCAGATATGGACTCCATCAACAAAAACTTGAAGAATGTGAGGATCTATCATATCAACTAGCCTCTGTGACGTTAACAAAAGTCCGATGAATCATGGCAGATGACTCTAGAGTGTTGTATGCTAGTCGGTTTATAACTCCACCATAGCTAGTGTTTATTTTAAACAATGTTTATTTTTAATCTATTGTTATGAGATGGAGTAAAATGAAACTTGTCCATTAAATTGAAAGTTCCTCAAGACTTGCTCAACTTTGTGTCCTTAGGCCCTACAATGTAGCAGACACAAGAAATAATTGCAATCAGCTATTGCAACACATAGACGAAACTTCTGGCGCTTGATATATATTATTTGACTTGTCAAATGTTTTTTTCTTGATTCCAATAGAAAGGGAAAATCAAAAGCAGTTAAACCTTAATCAGAAAGAAGAGAACACTCCTTTATAAGAGTGCTTCAGGGTTCTGTTAACTTGCCTTTCTTTGTCACAGTAGAGTCATAGAGATCTTGATCATCTTAATATTCACTAGAACATCACATCGGCCCTTTATATAAATGATATTAAGTAACAGAATCCTATAAGCAGAAAGTATAAAATATGCTACATGCTCTATTAGGAAATAATTACCATTTACCATCATAATTACCACCTATGGTAGATGGTAATTGATTTAAGGACCTGCTACATCAGTGAATGTTTTAGGAGTCAAGCGGCTAGCATGCCAGGACATTCTCTCTGAAATAAAGGCCAAATTGCTACATTTCACACCTCCACCAACCAGGAAAGAGTAATAATGGGCTTCTCTGGACTTTGAAAGCACAATATATAATATCTGGGAATTCTACTCTGATTTAATTAACTGGTGAGACTGTTGTTCAAATGTGATTCAGGGCAAGAGAGAGTTATACTGCAGGTCCAGGCTCCAAAATTATCTTCAGCATATGTGAAAGTGCTGAAAGTATCTGGGGTAGATAAGAATGTTATATGGAGTCTCTGCTAAACAGTAATAGGTGAGTTGCAAAGTGTACCTTTAATGTTCTGAAGAAGTGCTATTTTCCATTTGCAAAAAAGTTCTTATTATGTTACTCTGACACAGAAGGAAACAATTGCTAACCTTAGGGACTAATGGAGATTCTCAGCATGTTTCAAGATTGGGTGGGTATAGCAGAAAGCTATTGTGTGTTGGAAAAGGCATATTGAGAACCAAGTTTAAGCAGACCCAGAAGGCATGAATAAACACATTGGGAGAAGCATAGATTACTGTGTCATCTTTCTATGTTGAACTGATAAGTTTCTAGTTCTGTCTTATGATCTAATGCGGTTTTCCTTTGAGTAAATGATGACTAAGGAAAGGACTCGAACCTGGCTTAGAGATATGTCATCACACTCCATTGGCAACAGTCAGGAATAGTCAGCAACCCCATTAAGTCACTTGATCTAAACCCTGACACTAACTGCAAATGCAGAACATATAACAGTTTGAAATACCCCCAATCCCCTGAAGAAGATCTACCATTAGGCAGTGTAACAAGCAATAATCATAACATCCAATGACTTCAAGTCAGCAATGAAAAAATTAGCAGAATGGAGGCTTATCATACTCCAAGGAGTCTTTATCACATAATTTAGATGTAAAATTAATAATGATCTTTAAAATCAGTGGTTGAGATATGATGAGATTTCATGCAATCAATCTAAATTACTATGAAGAAAATTTAAATAGTTTTACAGTTCCTATTAAAACTTCTGGTCTTTGCCTTGATATATTAGATAATGATAATACAAAGATATGAATAATAAGATATTTTATAAGTAAACAAGCAAAATACAGAGATAAACTCTATAATCTTAATATCATTAAAGCCATTTGATAGTATTGCTTTATTACCTTATAAAAACAACTTAATGAAATATTTTATCCTGCTTTTGATTAAACATAGATTAGAAGTTGGAAATTTTATGGAATTCGTTGAAGCTTTTTTTTGTTTTAACATCTTTATTGGAGTAAAATTGCTTTACAATGGTATGTTAGTTTCTGATGTGTAACAAAGTGAATCAGCTATAAGTATACATATATCCCTATATCTCCTCCCTCTTGCATGTCCCTCCCACCCTCCATATACCAACCCTATAGGTGGACACAAAGCACCTAGCTGGTCTCCCTGTGCTATGCAGGTGTTTCCCACTACCTATCTATTTTACATTTGGTAATGTATATATGTCCATGCCGCTCTCTCACTTTGTCCCAGCTTACCCTTCTCCCTCCCAGTGCCCTCAAGTCCATTCTCTACATCTGTGTCTTTATTCCTGTCCAGCCCCTAGGTTCTTCAGAACCATTTTTATTTTTCTAGATTCCATATATATGTTTTAGCATACTGTATTTGTTTTTCTCTTTCTGACGTACTTCATTCTGCATGACAGACTCTAGATCCATCCACCTCACTACAAAAAACTCACTTTCATTTATTTTTATGGCTGAGTAATATTCCATTGTATATATGTGCAACATCTTCTTTGTCCATTTTTCTAATGATGGGCATTTAGGTTGCTTCCATAACCTGGCTACTGTATATAGTGCTGCAATGAATATTGTGGTACATAACTCTTTGATTTATGGTTTTCTCAGGGTATATGCCCAGTAGTGGGATTGCTGGGTCATATCGTAGTTCTATTTTTAGTTTTTTAAGGAACCTCCATACTGTTCCCCATAGTGGCTGTATCAATTTACATTCCCACCAACAGTGCAGCAGGGTTCCCTTTTCCCCACACCCTCTCCAGCATTTACTGTTCGTAGATATTTTGATGATGACCATTCTGATGGGTGTGAGGTGATACATCTTTGTAGTTTTGATTTGCATTTCTCTAATGATTAGTGATGCTGAGCAAACTTTCATGTGTTTGTTGACAATCCGTATGTCTTCTTTGGAGAAATGACTATTTAGGTCTTCGGCCCATTTTTGGATTGGGTTTTTTCTGTTTTTGATATTGAGCTGCATGAGTTGCTTATATATTTTGGAGATTAATCCTTTGTCAGTTGCTTCATTTGCAAATATTTTCTCCCATTCTGAGAGTTGTCTTTTTGTCTTGTTTATGGTTTCCTTTGCTGTGCAAAAGCTTTGAAGTTTCATTAGGTCACATTTCTTTAGTTTTCTTTTTATTTCCATTTCTATAGGAGGTGGGCCAAAAAGGATCTTGCTGTGATTTATGTCATACAGTGTTCTGCCTATGTTTTCCTCTAAGAGTTTGATAGTGTCTGGCCTTACATTTAAGTGTTTAATCCATTTTGAGTTTATTTTTGTGTATGGTCTTAGAGAGTGATCTAATTTCTTTCTTTTACATGTAGCTGTCCAGTTTTCCTAGCACCAATTATTGAAGAGGCTGTCTTTTCTCCATTGTATATTCTTGCCTCCTTTATCAAAGATAAGGTGGCTATATGTGCATGGCTTTATCTCTGGGCTTCTATCCTGTTCCACTGATCTATATTTGTGTTTTTGTGCCAGTACCATAGTGTCTTGATTACTGTAGCTTTGTAGTATAGTCTAAAGTCATGGATCCTGATTCCTCCAGCTCCATTTTTCTTTCTCAAGATTGCTTTGGCTATTTGGGGTCTTTTGTGTTTCCATACAAATTTCAAATTTTTTTGTTCTAGTTCCATGAAAAATGCCATTGGTAGTTTCATAGGAATTACATTGAATCCATAGATTGCTTTGGGTAGTATAGTCATTTTCATAATGTTTATTCTTCCAATAGAAGAGCATGGTATATCTCTCCATCTGTTTGTATCATCTTTAATTTCTTTCATCAGTGCCTTATAATTTTCTGCCTACAAGTCTTTTGTCTCCTTAGGTAGGTTTATTCCTAGGTATTTTATTCTTTTTGTTGCAGTGGTAAATGGGAGTGTTTCCTTAATTTATCTTTCAGGTTTTTCATCATTACTGTATAGGAATGCAAGAGATTTCTGTGCATTAATTTTGCATCCTGCCACTTTACGAAATTCATTGATTAGCTCTAGTAGTTTTCTGGTAGAGTCTTTAATATTCACTATGTATAGTATCATGCCATCTGGAAACAGTGACACCTTTACTTCTTCTTCTCCAATTTGGATTCCTTTTATTTCTTTTTTTTTCTCTGATTGCCTTGGCTAAAACTTCCAAAACTATATTGAATAATAGTGGTGAGAGTGTGCAAACTTGTCTTGTTCCTGATCTTAGTGGAAATGGTTTCAGTTTTTCACCTTTGAGAATGATGTTGGCTGTGAGTTTGTGATATATGGCCTTTATCATGTTGAGGTAAGTTCCCTATGCCTACTTTCTGGAGGCTTTATATCATAAATCGGTGTTGAGTTACGTTGAAAGTTTTTTCTGCATCTATTGAGATGATCATACGGTTTTCATCCTTCGATTTGTTAATATGGTGTTTCACATTGATTGATTTGCCTATATTGAGGAATCCTTGCCTTCCTTGGATAAACCCTACTTGATCATGGGGTATGACCCTTTTAACTGCTGTTGGATTCTGTTTGCTAGTATTTTGTTGAGGATTTTCGCATCTATGTTCATCAGTGATATTGGCGTGTATATTTCTCTTTTGGTGACATCTTTGTCTGGTTTTGGAATCAGGGTAATTGTGGCCTTGTAGAAAGAGTTTGGGAGTGTTCCTCCCTCTGCTATATTTTGGAAGAGTTTGAGAAGGATAGGTGTTAGCTCTTGTCTAAATGTTTGATAGATTTCACCTGTGAAGCCAACAGGTCCTGGGCTCTTGTTGGAAGATTTTTAATCAGAGTCTCAATTTCAGTGCTTGTGATTGGCCTGTTCATATTTTCTATTTCTTCCTGATTCAGTCTTGGCAGGTTGTGCATTTCTAAGAATTTGTCCATTTCTCCCAGGTTGTCCATTTTACTGGCATATAGTTGCTTGTACTAATCTCTCATGATCCTTTGTATTTCTACAGTGTCAGTTGTTACTTCTCCTTTTTCATTTCTAATTCTGTTGATTTGAGTCTTCTCCCTTTTTTTCTTGATGCATCTTGCTAATGGTTTATCAATTTTGTTTATCTTCTCAAAGAACCAGCTTTTAGTTTTATCACTCTTTGCTATCCCTTTCATTTCTTTTTCATTTATTACTTATCTGATCATTAGGATTTCTTTCCTTCTGCTAACTTTGGGTTTTTTTGTTCTTCTTTCTCTAACTGCTTTAGTTTAAGGTTAGGTTGCTTATTTGAGATGTTTCCTGTTTCTTGAGGTAGGATTGTGCTGTTATAAACTTCCCTCTTAGAACTGCTTTTGCTGCATCCGATAGGTTTTTGGTTGTTGTGCTTTCATTGTCAGTTGTTACTAGATATTGTTTGTTTTCCTGTTTGATTTCTTCAGTGATCTCTTTATTTAGCAGCATATTGTTTAGCCTTCTTTTTTTGGTATTTTGTATAGTTTTTTTCCTGTAATTGATACTGTGTCTCATAGTGTTGTGGTCGGAAAAGATACCTGATACAATTTCAATTTTCTTAAATTTGCCAAGACTTGATTTATGATCCAAGATAAAATCTATCTTGGAGAATGTTCTATGAGTACTTGAGAAGAAAGTGTATTCTGTTGTTTTTGTATGGAATGTCATATATATATATATATATAATCAATTAAGTTCATTTTGTTTAATGTGTCATTTAAAGTTTGTGTTCCCTTATTTATTTTCATTTTGGATGATCTGTCCATTGGTGAAAGTGGGGTGTTAAAGTCCCCTACTATGATTGTGTTACTGTCGATTACCCCTTTTATGGCTCTTAACATGTGCCTTATGTATTCAGGTGTGCCTATATTTGGTGCATAAATATTGACAATTGTTATATCTTTTTCATGGATTGATCCCTTGATCATTATGTAGTGTCCTTCTTTGTCTCTTATAATAGTTTGTTTTGTAAAGTCAATTTTGTCTTATATGAGAATTGCTACTCCAGCTTTCTTTTGATTTCCATTTGCATGGAATATCTTCTTCCATCCTCTCACTTTCAGTCTGTATGTGTTCCCAGGTCTGAAGTGGCTCTCATGTAGACAGCATATATATGGCTCTTTTTTTTTGTATCTATTCAGCCAGTCTATGTCTCTTGGTTGGAGCACTTAATACATTTACATGTAAGGAAGTTATTGATATGTATGTTCCTATTACCATTTTCTTAACTGTTTTGCATTTGTTGTTGTAGGTCTTTTCCTTCTCTTGTGTTTCCATCCTAGAGAAGTTTATTTAGCATTTGTTGTAAAGCTGGTTTGGTGGTGCTGATTCTCTTAGCCTTTTTTGCCCGTAAAAATGTTAATTTCTGTGTTGAATCTGAATGAGATCCTTGCTAGGTAGAGTAATCTTTGTTGTAGGTTTTTCCCTTTCATCACTTTAAATATGTCCTGACACTCCCTTCTGGCTTGCAGAATTTCTACTGAAATATCAGCTGTTAACCTTATGTGGATTCCCTTGTGTGTTATTTGTTGTTTTTCTCTTGCTGCTTTTAATAGATTTTCTTTGTGTTTGTAATTTTTGATAGTTTGATTAGTACGTTTCTTGGCATGTTTCTGCTTGGATTTATCCTGTTTGAGACTCTCTGTGCTTCTGTATTTGATTGATTATTTCCTTTCTCATATTAGGGAAATTTTCAATGATAATCTCTTCAAATATTTTCTCAGTCCCTTTCTTTTTCTCTTCTTCTTCTGGAACCCTTATAATTTGAATGTTGGTGCATTTAATATTGTCCCAGAGGTCTCTGAGACTGTCCTCAATTCTTTTCATTCTTTTTTCTTTATTCTGCTCTGCAGTAGTTATTTCCACTATTTTATCTTCCAGGTCTCTTATCCGTTCTTCTGTCTCAGTTATTCTGCTATTGATCCATTCTAGAGTATTTTTAAATTCATTTATTGTGTTGTTCATCATTGCTTGTTTCATCTTTAGTTCTTCTAGGTCCTTGTTAAGTGTTCCTTGAATTTCATCTATTCTCTTTCCAAGATTTTGGATCATATTTATTATCATTATTCTGAATTCTTTCTCAGGTAGACTGCCTATTTCCTCTTCATTTGTTAGGTGTGTTGGGTTTTTATCTTGCTCCTTCATCTGCTGTGTGTTTTTCTGTCTTCTCATTTTTCTTATCTTACTGTGTTTGGGGTCTCCTTTTTGCAGGCTGCACATTCATAGTTCCCATTGTTTTTGGTGTCTGTCCCCAGTGGCTAAAGCTGGTTCAGTGGGTTGTATAGGCTTCCTGGTGGAGGGTACTAGTCACTCTGTTCTGGTGGATGAGGCTGGATTTTGTCTCTCTGGTGGGCAGGTCCACGTCTTGTGGTGTGTTTTGGGGTGTCTGTGCCCTTATTATGATTTTAGACATCCTCTCTGCTAATGGGTGTGGTTGTATTCCTGTCTTGCTAGGAACTCTTATAATTTGAACGTTGGTGTGTTTAATGTCACTGAGGTCTCTCAGACTGTCCTCAATTCTTTTCATTCTTTTTTCTTTATTCTGCTGTGAGGTAGTTATTTACACTGTTTTATCTTCCAGGTCACTTATCTGTTCTTCCACCTCAGTTATTGTGGTATGATTTCTTCCAGATAATTTTTAAGTTCATTTACTGTGTTGTTCATCCTTGTTTCATTGCTCTTTAGTTCTTTTTGGTTCTTCTTAAATGTTTATTTTATTTTCTCTATTCTGTTTCCAAGATCTTGGATCATCTTTACTATCATTACTCTGAATCTTTTTCAGGTAGACTGCCTATTTCCTCCTCATTTGTTTTGTCTCATTTGTTTTTACCTTCCTCTTCATCTGCTGTGTATATCTCTGTCTTCTCATTTTGCTTAACTTCTGTGTTTGGGGTCTCCTTTTTGCAGGCTGCTGGTTTGTAGTTCCTATTGTTTTTGGCATCTGCCCCCAGTGGGTAAGTTTGGTTCAGTGGGTAGTGTAGGCTTCCTGGTGGAATGGAGTGGTGTCTTTTTTCTGGTGGATGAGGCTAGATTTTGTCTTCCTGGTGGGCAGGACCATGTCTGGTCGTGTGTTTTGGAGTGTCTGTGAGCTTATTATTATTTTAGGCAACCTCTCTGCTAATGGGTGGAGTTCTGTTTCTGTCTTGCTAGTTGTTTGGCATAGAGAGTCCAGCATTAGAGCTTGCTGGTCATTGAGTGGAGCTGGGTCTTAGGTTGAGACAGAGATCTCTGGGAGAGCTTTTGCCGATTGATATTATGGGGAGCCAGGAGTTCTCTGGTGGTCCAGTGTCCTGAACTTGTCTCTCCCACCTCACTGATTGAGGCCTGACACCTTGCCAGAGCACCAAGACCCTGTCAGTCACACGACTCAGAAGAAAAGGGAGGAAAAATAAAGTTATTAAAGTAAAAAATTTTTTAAATATATTATTAACATTTAAAAAATAAATACTAATAAAAAAAAAAGAAAGAAGAGAGCAACCAAACCAGTAAAAAAAAGCCACCAATGATAACAAGCACTAAAATCTATACTAAAAAAAACCAAAAAAATGGACAGAGAGAACCCTAGGAAAAATGGTAAAAGCAAACCTATACAAACAAAATCATGCAAAGAAGCGTACTCATACACACTCACAAAAAGATAAAAAGAGAATAAAAAACATTATAGAGAGAGAGAGAGAGAGAGAAAAAAAAAAAGAAAGAGAGCAACCAAATCAATAAACAAATCTTCCAAAGATAATAAGCTGTAAATACTAAACTAAGATAAAAATAAAACCATAACTAATTAGATGTAGAAAGCAAACCCCAAGTCTACAGTTGCTCCCAAAGTCCACCACCTCAATTTTGGGGTGATTCATTGTCTATTCCAGTATTCCACAAATGCAGGGTACATCAAGTTGATTGTGGAGGTTTAATCCACTGCTCCTGAGGCTGCACAGAGAGACTTCCCTTTCTCTTCTTTGTTCTCACATCTCCTGAGTTTCAGCTTTGTATTTGACCACACCTCTGCATGTAGGTCACCCTCTGGCAACTGTTCTTTATCCAGACAGGATCGGGTTAAATGAGTGGCTGATTAGGGGGCTCTGGATCACCCAGGCCAGGGGTAGGAAGGAGTAGAAATGTGGGTCAAGCCTGTGAAGGCAGACACTAGCATGACGTTGCAACAGCCTGTGGCATGCCATGTGTTCTCCCAGGGAAGTTGTCCCTGGCTGACAGAACCCTGGCAGTAGTGGGCTGCACAGACTCCCAGGAGGGGAGATGTGAATAGTGACCTGTGCTTGCACACACAGACTTCTTGGTAACTGCAGCAGCAGCCTTAGCATCTCATGCCCATCTTTGCTGTTTGCACTGATAGCTGCAGCTTGTGCACATCTCTGGAGCTGGTTTAGGCAGTGCTCTGAATCCCCTCTACTTGCGTACCCTGAAACAATGGTCTCTTGCCTGTTAGACAGGTCCAAACTTTTTTCCCGGACTCCCTCGCAGCTAGCTGTGGCACACTAGCCCCCTTCAGGCTGTGTTCATGCAGCCAACCCCAGTCCTCTCCCTGGGATCTGACCTCTGAAACCCAAGCCTCAGCTCCCAGCCCCCACCCGCCCCGGCGGGTGAGCAGACAAGCCTCTCGGGCTAGTGAGTGCTAGTCAGCACCATCCTCTGTGCCAGAATCTCTCCACTTTGCCCTGTGCAACCCTGTGGCTGTGCTCTCCTCCACGGCTCTGAAGCTTCCCCCGCTCTGCCACCCACAGTCTCCGCCCGTGAAGGGGCTTCCTAGTGTGTGGAAACCTTTCCTCCTTCACAGCTCCCTCCAGGAGGTGCAGGTCCCATCCCTATTCTTTTGTCTCTGTTTTTTCTTTTTTCTTTTGCCCTACCCAGATATGTGGGGAGTTTCTTGCCTTTTGGGAAGTCTGAGGTCTTCTGTCAGAGTTCAGTAGGTATTCTGTAGGAGTTGTTCCATTTGTAGGTGTATTTTTGATGTATTTGTGGGGAGGAAGGTGATCTCCACCTCTTACTCCTCTGCCATCTTGAACGTCTCCCCTGAAGGTTTTTTAATAATGAAATCTACTTTTTTCATGTCCTTCTCAAGGAAAAGATATGCTTGGGAAAGTGTATGTTCAATTGAAAAGCACTTTTTTTTGATGAAAACTAGATTTTAAGGAAAAACTAAAACAGTGATGCTATTAATAGTGTTACTGCTTTGACTGGCATTCAGGAAAAATAAAAAGACTGTAAAACAAACCTATAAGCAATAAAGGATTCTGTCATAAGGTTTTAGAGGCAGAACCACCAGTGAAATGACAAGCACGTCATTCATAGGCAAGTTATTGCTGAATCACATACACACACTACGTATAATTATTGAAAGGTAACATGCGTATTGTAGTTTGTAAAGCTTGTATCAATTGAAGTTATCTATATTCGTGAGATATCTTTTCCAGTAATTATAGATATTAAAATCAAATATCAGAACAAAACTAACACAGATCCGTATTTTTGAAAATAATAAAACACTCAATTACAAAATTTTAATAATTAAATAATAATATTATTTTGGTGAAGACAAAATTTCCCATTAATAAAGTGATATATTTATAATTCTAAATTTCTGTTTTATATATTTTATTTTATACATCTTAGATAATTGAAATATATGTATAGAATTTTTGTATAAATATACACGCATGAGAATATGCAGAATTAAAGAGGAATTACAGAAATCTGAAGATTCCTACTTTTTCCATTGTAGGTTAACTTTCATTTATACTGCCAAATCATGATAAAAATAACTGCCTCTCTAATAGAGGGAATCTGCACAGCACCAAATAATTTAGAAGGGAGAGAAATATATTTATCAGATTATTTTTACAGTACATTTTAAATATGCATGGTAATTATCTCTTTTCCTCTTCATAATGTTTGGCAGTATCCATGTTGATTTTAAGAATAACGAGGTATGATAGGTATCATATTTTAGAGTATTCACTAATTTAACAGGTCAGCTATATTAGCAGGGCCAGGTGTTTAGACATTATTCTTATTCACAGTCTTCTTTAGAAAGATTTCTTGGCTACTTATGAATTTCACATGGCCCTGCTTATCAATGAGATTGTGAAGGGTTGAGACAGAAGAGCGGAAGCATTATATCACAATAGGGAAAAAGACAATCAGTGCTTTGGAAACTCAAAACCAGTACAGAGAACATTAACTAATCAGGCCAATTCTGATAAATGTGCCGAGTGAACTAAGCCTGTTTCTTACACCTGTTGCATTTCCCATTACTAGCTGAGTTTTTCTAACCAGACACCAAATCTTTGTTGTTTAGTTCACCTTAGTGTCTGTTAGCCATTCAGAATCCCCTCTGGACTGTTCTGCCTATATGTGACTCCTTCATTGCCATGTCGCAGATCAAAATTATCTTTGTTGGGCTTCAGTCTTATTCTTCAGATTTATTATGGGGTAATGTTACCCCATTGTGAGGGGAGTTTTAATTGGGTGCCTTCTATGATGGACACAGTGACTTTATCCTCAGACAGGATCAGATGGACAACATTTAGATGTGCAAATATATGGTGTCTCCAACAGTCCCCAACTCCTACTACTACTTTGTAGTATTTTAGGTGAGTGGAGTCCATGACTCTTTAGAGTTCATGGGTATACGGCTACTAGATGTGAACTCTGGCACAACTGTCTCTGGAGGCTCTTGGATCTTCTTATGTTTAAAATTACAACTTTACATGAGCTACGTAAACCTCTTATGCAAAGTACAGCACATAAGCAATGTGGCCTTCCCAAATCAGCTGTTTGGGAAAGGGCTCTAATTATTCCCCCATTGATTTGAGATTATTTAAATATACTTTTCATATACTCATTATAGATCACTATCTCTTTGAAAAGGGAAAATAGTGCTGATCATGTATTAGTAAGTTTGAGCTTCTCAGAAGTGGTTCATATAAATTGAAGGTATTGTTATAAACATTATATACACAATAAAAATGCATAGATTTAAGCAGTGAACTCCTGGAAAATCTCTGTATTTAGCTTAAAATGAGCAACAAACAATCAATAATTATATGCAAATGAGTCTTTTATTCAATATAACCAACCTGCATAACATTTTCAGTCCAAATCAGCAAGTACTGTAGAATTAAAAAGCCTTAGGGTAGCTAGTGGCCAGAACATTTCTTGCATGCATGATGTCTCAAGAAAGTACATTTAGCCTGGTTACACCAGCAATTGATATTTTGTACAAACTGCCAAAAAAAAAAATCCAATCACACTATACTTAATTTCACTTAATTTTAATCACAGGGTACTTGCATGGATAGGTTTATTTTTAATACTGACTTATTTTCTAAATGGAGAGGCATGGTTGTTATTTAAAATCTAATGTTCCCTGCTGGTGACATTTGGGAGGCTTTTCAACAGCAGGGTAGGATTATTGTTTAAGATATAACATGCCTCACCGGTCACATTTGGGAGCTGCTTCTGCCTGTGCCGAGGCTCTTGCCTGCCTGTCCAATAATATATCAGCATCTGGAAAGAGGCATAAATTCCTTGATGTCTCTGTGGACTTTTCCTGAATTAAGCTAACCTCTTGTTTTCTTCCTGTTCTAATTAAAATGCTAAATGAGAGGGACAACATTTTTATATACCTATATTTTTTCTTTTTGGTGCAACAAGCTTACTCTGGCTATTTATTCGGGGCATACTTGAAAAAATTAATAGAATCCTGAATAATAAAATAAAGCATGTCATAAGGCACAGATTAACTCAGGAAAGTGATACTTGAGCTTTAAGTTTTTCTTATGAATGCAAAATTGACAAGCATAATCTCCAGAGCAATAGTGTAACATACCAAAGTCTTGAAGTAGATGATGTTCATCTGGACAAGTGCAGAGCACTGACATCTATCTCTGTACTTTATCTGTTTTAATAAAGTCATCCCTTTGTACTTAAGGGTCCAAGGAAATTATCATTTTTACCTCTCTCTTCCTAGAGATATTAAATCATGCTCTGGACTCTAATATAGCATTAAAATAAAAACATAGGAAATGTTTACTCTGCTATGGACTTTTTTTACACTGAGTGATAATTGTATCACTTGTACAGATCTTAAGTGTTCAACTTGATAAGTTTTGACAATTCTCATAAATCCATGAAACTACCACTCAGTAAAATATTTATTGCATTTTCATCACCCAGATATTTCCGTTGTACTCCATTTCACACACTTCTAATCCAAGAGGTAACCACTTGGTTGGGTAAGAAGTCAAAAATGGAATTGGATAGGATGCATTATTTTTTGTCTGTCTCCTTTAATTTGATATAGTAATTTTGAGATTAATCCATGTTACTGTCATATATCAGTAGTTCATTCTCTTGTATTATTATTATATGAATATACGAAAATATGTATTTATCTAATATTTTGTTGATGATTTTTTCTTTTTCTTTTTGTACTATTAGGAATAAGGCTACTATAGGCATTCTTGTTGGCATATGTTTTATTTCTCTTGGAAAACATTTACAGTAAAATTGCAAAATCATTGGCCAGATATATGTTTAAGTTTTTAAGAAATCACAAAAAAGTCCTCCAAGATGGTTTTATTATTTTATGTTCCCTCTAAGAATATACAAATATTCAATTTGTTTTCATCCTTGCCAACATCTGGTAATGTCAGGGTTTTTTTTATTTTAACCATTCTAGAGTTTGTGAAATGGTATCCCACTCTACATTTATCTCACTGATGACTACTGTTATTGAAAACATTTTCATGTACTTATTGGCTATTTCTGTATTTATTAATACTTTCATGAATGTGAGAGGAAGATTTTTAACCCTTTCTAAAATGTTTAACAGGAAAACATAGTTTCAACATATCAAAACCTTTAATCAAGTGTGCAAACCCTCATATTTTAGGAAAATGGTCAAAATTGATAATTGGATATTTTCTATTGATACTTTCAAAGTACACAGATAACCACCATTTGAAAGGTAGAGTTTTATAAACTAGAATTCCAAGGTGGGGAAAAACCTGAAATTTGATTAAAAGTTTCTACTAATGATGATCTGAAAATGTTTTGGTCAGTTACTTTTTTTGTTTGTTTGTTTATGTGTCAGAAGTTTCACCTGACGCATTGTAGGCTACCTGGACAAATTGTGAGAATAATTTAAGTTCTCTAAATAACGTATTTTCAGGGTAAGACACAAAGCAAGTTAAAAATGCAGAGAAATTAGGTCATTTGATAACTGATGAGTGCAAATCAATCAGAAGATGGTCTTGGGGGCATAATTAACCCGTCATAATAAAAGCTGCTTTCCTGAAATGCAAAAGTCTAAATCTGCGGTTCTTTAAATCTAGATAAAAAATGACTTGGAAATTTTAAGTGTTAAATTTTTTCACTTAGTTTCTAATAGAGCATAATTTACACACTGTTATGTGCACTCAGAAATCAAGGAAGAATATGAGATCAAGAACAATTTTATTGGGAAACCTTGGGTCAAGTTGTATAAAACAAGACTCATGTTGGTTGGTTCAAGATTTGCATCAGTTGCCACCATGTGCATATGGTAAAGTATGGAATGCTATATGCTATTCTACTTCAACCACATGCTGCTTTTAGATGTCATGGCAATGTTTTACATTGGTGTCTGGTTTATATCCATAAAGCACATTATATGTTTAATTACTAATAGGCATTTCAAGCATTTGTTATAAAATCTATCTGGGTACCATCATGAGATAGTAGTGCTGTGAAACCTTCCCAAGGTGCAGGTGTTTGCTGGGACATTAGGCTGGAGATCAGAGAAGGTGGAACCTTCTCATTTCCAAGGGCAGTAGACAGGAGCATCCAATCTCTTGTCCTCTGTGGATAAGTACAACTGTAAGGTTAAATTTATCTATGATCTAACACACCTTTAGTCAGTGGATTTTTAATTCCACTCAGTTTTACAAAATTACATTTTTAAAGATGTTTTCCAGTTTTAAAGAACTTCTTTAAATTCTTCTTGTAATTCCTATAGTGGAAACTCTGACCTACCCCTTGGGGTTAATTTATAGCTCAGAGGAGACACCATGTAATAATTTTGATAAAGGCAGATTCTCTTCCAGAAATCAAAGGTGCTAACCCTAACTCCAAAGTATGGAACTATCTTCAGTAAGTTGCTTGTCAGTCCATTCCGAACCCTGAGCACCCCTTGGTCTTTCACAACCTGGGCAAAGCACAGGCTCCTGATAAAGAGCTTCACTCCTTCTGATGAATATCTAACTCCACCCCAGAGGGGAAGACAGAAACCTTGAGTCTGCATCTTCCACTTCACACTATATCAAAGAAAGCAGAGAGTCTGGGTCTCTTTAGCAGCCAGACAGCCACTGGGAAATTTCTGGAGGTAAGAGAACTGATCTTAGGGTTTATTCCCAGTTAACTAAAAGACAGCTGTGAAGAATGGGAGAATAGTGAATAATGATTCCTATTATGATTATGATATTAAGTGAAGTCAGACAGAGAAAGACAAATATCATATGATACCACTTGTATGTGGAATCTAATTAAAAAATGAACTCTAATTACAAATGAACTTATTTACAAAACAGAAACAGACTTACAGATATTGAAAACAAAATCATGGACACCAAAGGGGAAAGGTGGGGGGAGGGATAAGTTAGGAATTTGGTAGTAACATATACACACTACTATATATAAAATAAACAAGAGCCTACTGTATAGCACAGGGATCTGTATTCAATATTTTGTAATAACTTACATGGGAAAATAATCTGTAAACTAATTCATATATACAAACATATATATGTATGTATGTATAACTGAATCATTTTGCTGTACACCTGAAACTAACACAACATTGTAAATGAACTATACTTCAATAAAAAATTAAATTAAAAAAAGAAAATGTAGACTTTCATTTACTATCATAAACTTTATGTAATAAGTTTAGTATACTTATCACTTAGGAATCATATCTTAGTTAACAGAGTCCAAAGTGTTCAGTGTTAAAGATTAATAAAATGTATATGCTTCTCTGTAGCTACATATGTCACAGCATTTTCCTTTTCACAAGTTTTATGAAACACAATTCACAAGTCTAAATCTATTCAACTGGGTGTAGATTTGTTTCTACAATGTCATGGAAATGACAAACTGTACATGTTTTTCTAAGGTCAACACATGAAATATATATGGAATTGTGGATTCAAAATAATACCTTCTGTTTCTCATAAAGTGACAGCTTGTCATATGGTAACATGAATGCAACTAATCTTCTACTTCTCCCTCAAGAGTGACTTGCTATTGGGAATATAGAATTTGGCAGCCACAGAAAATGTTGCCTTATATCTATGCTCTTTTCCTTCCCACACTGAAATTTTATTTTCACATGACTTTAAATGGTGGTAAATATTCAGTAAAAAAAAAAAACAAGATAATGTGGAAGGAATTGGGATAATCCATTGCTAGTCACCATGCTGTATTTTATCAGTGGTAACAGATGATCCTAAATTTTGAAGGCCAGAGAAAAGTGCATATCAGATTTTTGGTTTTTTCTTCCAAGCTCATACACTTTAAAATCTTTGGGAAGTGCTTTTGTAGATAACATAAAGAAGGCCACTCATATATTTCTGCTTTTATACCAAACTCAGTTCTGCATTTTATTAATACAGAAGTAAAAAGTGAACTCCTTAATTATAAATTTGTTACTTTGTTAACTCTAAAACCCCTGATATAAATTATATATTTGACATTTCATATATAGTTTTTATTTTCAGTGAGAGATATTTATAAATACACTTTGGCAATTCATTTAATTGTTTTCAATGAAAAGTGTGATGTCAAGGTTTTAATTATAAAGAGAAGAAATTATAAAAATATACAACTTAAGTCCTGAAAGTCCCAGAGAACAAAGCATAGGAATGCCTCACTTCCATATTATCTGTAAGTCCGAAGGAAAAAATAAGCTTTGAAATTCTGAAGGTGTAAGTGGCTGATGAAAGCAAAATTGTAAGTGAGTTGGTTAACGATTATCATACAGCAAACATTAAGGAACCTGAAGACAAACTATAAGCCAGAAATCAAAAACCCCTAATGCACACCTCAAAGAATTAAGAACCACTAAAATGTCCTTAGATTCATGACAATTTTCTGAAATGCAGTAAACTCCCACAAAAGTAAGCAATGTATTCAGAAGAGGAGCATCCAACTAAATCAACCCTGAGAATTGGGAATATCCTTTCTGCTTTGCTATTACCTGTTATGTGTTACTTGGGGTAGCCCATCTGTTTGTAACAGATGCCTAATCCCTTCACAGAGAATGGTGTGCTCTGCAGTCATCTGCAGTGAGACCAAGGGAAAGGAACAGTGACCTGGCTGTTGGTCCCAGTAAAGCATTGGTCCCAGTAAAGCATCAGGAAAGGAAAACAGCTTTGATTGTTTTCAGCAGGGTATTTTAGAAGATGACTAATAACACCCTTTCCATCTCCCTTGGTGCTACATGGATCCAGCTTTCAAGCAGCATCTCTTTAAGGTACCTCTTAACCAAACTTATTCTAATTCAGTAGGTATGAGGAATAGTGAGGCTATTTTATATGTCAGATCTGAAATTACTGGTGTAACACTCCAGCTGTGTTTGACATGAAGAATCAATATTCTACATAAGCTTATTCTGTTCATGGCAAAAATGCTTTCATGACTCTCTTGACTGTGTAAGATGCTTTTATGAAAATTACTAATATTGACTCAGTAAAAAAGGATACAAAAAGCCATTTGCTTAAGCATTTTGGCAAAGTGTCCGTGAAACATTTTGAAGAATACTGTTAAATCCTTCCATTCTACTTCTTATTGCATTACAATTCAAAAATGTATACATATACTTCCTGCTGGTTTATCAAGAATATGTGTTCATAACCATTTTATAGATAGTTGTTTAAAAATTTGTATACATCACCTAGGGAGGGATTACCATCAAAAATATTCTGAACTTTTCCATTAAATTACTGTGTGATTTAAAATTGTCCTCAAAAGAGACAAGATGAATAGACAAAAAAAAACCACAAAAAAAACTATATTTGGAAACATGAAGTATGACATGTGTTTGAGTTGATAATATAGCAGGGAGAGGGAAAAGGAATATAAAGTGAAGAAATCACTGAAAAATCAAAACAGTTTCAAGGTTTAAAGATTAACATTAAAAGGTCATTTAACCAACAAAAAATTTCTGAATACCTACTATGTGACTATAAATAGAAATTTAGTATAAATTCATGAAAGTGTCAGTTTCTCCTGACCTCCTAAAGCTTGCAATCTAGTTAGGAAATTCAATATAAACAATGGACTTTAATAGACTCACATATGAAGTGAGGCTATAAAATCACTTTATCATGCATTGTAACTGAGGAAGCAAACATTAATTTTAAATTTTGTAAGTTTGATTGATTGTACAGCCATTTTTAAAAACAACTTTGATTTCATTTAATGCTTCCAAACTACATGGATATAATAGAAATGTGATAGAACTATATACATCTAAGAGACTTAAACCATTTACTTAGAAGCATAATTTTTGAAAATAGAACTATCTTTATTTCAAAACCCCAGCCTGGGGACTTCCCTGGTGGTACAGTGGTTAAGAGTCTGCCTGCCAATTCAGGGGACATGGGTTCGATCCCTGGCTTGGGAGGATCCCACATGCCGCGGATCACCTAAGCCCGTGTGCCACAACTACTGAGTCTGCTCTCTAGAGCCCGGGAGCCACAGCTGCTGAAGCCTGCACACCTAGAGCCCATGCTCTGCAGCAAGAGAAGCCACTGCAATGAAGATAGCCCCTGCTCTCTGTAACTAGAGAAAGTCCGTGAGCAGCAACGAAGACCCAACACAGCCATAAATAAATAAATAAATAAATTTATTAAAAAAAAAAAAAAACAGCCTGACAACTTGTTACTGTAGTACATTTTCTGGTTGGCAACCATGCTTAGCTCGCAGTAGCTACTACATGTAGCTATACTTGCTGCATAGACTTATAATTTTATTATTCTATAAAACAAAATAAAATCATAATATAATATATGATTCATTTTTATATTTTCAAATTCCTAATTAAGGTTCCTAATAATTTCCTTTGTCTCAGTTCATTTCACCCTAAGTATATTTGAAGACCAACTTTAAAATGTGAAACAGTCCTTTCATTTAATATTGAAGGTACTTCCCTTGTCAGATCTCTACTCCAGTATAGCAACAACAAAATAAAGGGAGGTGGAGGGCTTTCATGGTAAATCTGTGTTACTAGTTAGGAGATGAAAAAAATCTAAGGGAATTTCTGCAAGTCTGAGTTGAGAGCTGTTGGTAAAACTGACTTGTTTTGTGGTAACTTTCTTTCATATTATACCTAGCCTGAGCTAGGTATAATATGAAAAGTTAAGAGATGAGTGGGAGCCTAAACTAATAGTCTCAGATATTGGTTGGTTTTAAAATGCTCTTATCTATAAAATAAAAGTTGGAAATGTATGCTGGTACCCTGTATTAACATTCTTTGAGGGGCTCCTGATTTCCAAATGTACGAGGATCATGGATTTATAGATGAGAAAATCCAGACACATTAAGTGAATTTTATGATTTAAAATAACCAGTAGAAATACTGTAAGGCTTAAGTCTCTGAATTTGGCAAATGTAATTCTTGAATTATTACATTTTAAAGTGCAACCCAATGATACTGAATATGAACAAAAACCACCCTCCAGGATATGCATTTACTTTGAATACACCTAAAGAGAAAGCACAGCCCATAAAGCCCATTTGTATGTTAGAATCCACAAGGAGGAGAAGTTGCTTTTGGCTTCCAATGAATACAAGGAAAGGGATATTACTGAACTTTTTCTGAGTCTACATGTGAATTTCTCCTTTCACTTTCCTTTCTTACCTAGCCTGTCATCAGACATGTTGAGGTATTGGCACTGCAACAGCTGGACTCCTTTTGGAAGCACCTGAGCTTTCCTGTCAAGTTTTGTCTTTGTCACAGCATCTGGTCTTGCCTATGTGTTTAATTTAGTGTTGAGATTCTTCAGGTTGCTCTTCTTTCAAACTGCTATTAACATTGTCCAGAGACTGAAAAACAAGATGCTTATTCATTAGCACCATTTCTTTTTCAACTCATCATGTGTTATATCTTTAGATAAAGAACAGCACAAGGTAGACTCAAAGACGATTTAGTTTGCTTTGGATGAAGCATCATGTTTTGGAAATGACAGAGACAACTGAAAACATTAGATAGGAAGATTGTCCTAAGGGAAGGGTAATGCTCTAAAGAAAACATCAATTGGTCAGTTCACTCTGAGATAATTGCACTTTTATTAACAAATGCATCCTAATAGGTATAATTTAAAAATCCTGTAGAAAATATCATGTGTGCATACAAGAGTTTTTTCAGTCCATCCTATCAATAATGGAAGTCTCTTGGTAAGGCCTCAGCCCCTCTCAGGACCTGTAATAATCCTGTCCATTGTGTCAATTTTTCAGTGAATCATATCTTAAGTTATTTTTTATGACAATTTTCTGATACTAAATGTACACAAAAGCATCTCAAATTTTCTTATACAGCACACATATCACTTTCTCTTTTTCTCATCTTCAACTGTTATGACTGGCACAGTTCCTTAGTGGTTATAGCTTACCCTCCTGTCCACTGGAGAGTTCTATTGTGAATTGCAGGCTCCTTGGCCTGGAGCACAAACAAGTAAGTGGGCTTTTGAAAGTTTCTAACTTGGAGGAATGAATCCTTTCTTATTATCCACAATCTATGATTAGAACCAACCTATGAATAATCTATGGCCAGATTACAGTATAATGCAACAGATTTACCTGATTTTAACTAATAGCCAATATAATCTGTCCCACCCAGCATATGGAAGTTCTGAATTAGACTTTGACTACAGGGCGGAGTGCAGGAACAGGCTTTTTCCTCTGTGTCTCCACGCAAGGAGTTACTAATTATAGTAACTTTTTAAAGTTACTTTATTTTATATAGAATTAGAATTAAGAGGATTAACTGCTTCTAAATAGATACATTTCTTAGACACATGTTTTTTGTTTGTTTGTTTGTTTGTTTGCTTTTTGTGGTCCGCAGGCCTCTTACTGTTGTGGCCTCTCCCGTTGCGGAGCACAGGCTCCCGATGCTCAGGCTCAGAGGCCATGGCTCACGGGCCTAGCTGCTCCGCAGCATGTGGGATCTTCCCGGACTGGGGCGTGAACCTGAGACACATGTTGCGAAACAAAGAGGTAAGTCTGCTACCACTCAAAGCAGTCAAGCTTGTTCTCAAATACGTCTTTCCTGAATAAATTTCATTTTCAATTTTACATCTTAAGATTCATTTTATACTGCATGTTATGTGCTTTTATAAAGTTTATAATGCTATTCCATTGCAGTATATTCAAACCATCCTTGTATGAAGTTGCAAATGCTGATGGTAATGTAACTAACTTATTCCAACAGACCTAAGGACATGGTAGCGACTGCAATCAGAAGTACACAGTTTCCTGACTTTGAAGTTTTTAACAAGGTGCTCTACAGCAAAGAAAACCTGCAGATCAGAGTGAGTGTCCTGTCAGTTCTTCAGAGACATCTCCTTTACAATTGCTTTTCCAATATTTCTGAATACTCTGGCTAATTTCCTGCTTTCTCATCAGGGGCAAATAACTGGTAATAACCTTAGAATATTTAGTACTTACTATAAAATGGAGAAATTGACATGGCATACCATCCCCTTAGCAAGCCCAAGTTTCAGGCCTTCAGATGTATTTTTATACCTTAATAATAACATTTTTATTAACTTTTTATAGGAATATAATATGCAGAGAATAAAAGTACACAGATCTTAATATGTATGTATAAGTATGTATGTATAATGTATATGTATGTATAATGTATAAATCAGTTAAATTCTTCAGCGTGAACATATCTGTAACAGCACATAGATAAACAATTAGAGAATTACCAGAACCCCAGAAGGATCCCTCTCACCACTTTCCATTCACTAACCCTGAGGATAAACTATCCAGAGATCCAAAACTTAATTTTTTTTGCCTTTTTTGAACTCTATACGATGAAGGTTATATAAAATTGGTTCTTTTATGTGTATCTTTCATCTTTTTTTTAAACTTAATGTGTTTATGAGATTCATCCTGTATTTTTGTATAGTAGTAATTTGTTAATTCTCAATACTTCAGTTTCACGTTGTAGAAATAAACTACTTTATTCAATCAGCTGATAAAAAATTTGTTTTACTTCTAGTTTTTGGCTGTAGAGAAAGGTTCTGGAATGGCTATCACTGTACATGTCTTCTAGAGAAAATGCATAGCCATCTTTGTTGGGTATACACATGAGTGAAATTATTCGATCATGGAGTTAAGTTCATTTTCAAAAGAAAAGGCAAAACCTTTGTACCATTCAATTTACACTCCTACTTCCAGAGAGAGATTGGGCATTCAGGTTTCTCCACATCTCTTCCAAATCTTGGGATTGTCTAACATTTTTAATTGGTGAAATAGTGTCTTATGGTTTTAACTGACATTTACCTAAACAACTAGTCATTTTAAAGCAACTTTTAATATGTTTTTAGCTAATGCAGAACATCTTATATGAAGTGCTTGTTACAGTTGTTATTCATTGTCTATTTCTTTGACTTTCATTTTATTATTAATTTGTAGATTTTACACACACACACACACACACACACACACACACACACACACACCCTGGAAACATTATTTTTTATCCAGGTATATACTTTGCAAATATTTTCTTCCATTCTGTGCTTGTTTTTCTCTCTATTACTGTATTTTGTAGAGCAAAATCCTTAATTTTAATGCCCAACTTATTAATTTCTTACTTAGGGTCAGTGCTTTTTTGCTTAGTATTTCTTTACCTACCATAGAAAATAATGATAGCCTCTAATTTTTTTCTTTTAACAACTTTATTGTTTGCAGTTTACAGTTAGATGTGCAACATATCAGAATGCAATTTTTGTTTATAACTTAAGATAAAAATTTTTTTCTTATAAAATATTCAAAAGACCCAGCATTCTTATTGAACATACCATTATTTTCCTAATGCATCACAGTGTCATTTTGTTATATATCAGGCAATGACCAATTAGGGTCATTTCTTAACTTTATTTGGTTCCAATGATCCATTATTTCCAACTTTGTAACAATACCATTTTGTTTTATTTATCTCTATATAGATCTTGATAACTTTGACACCTCATGGATTGATCTTTCTTTGATACTTCATGTATCAATCTTGATCTTTGATATCTTATGGATTCTTAACTTTTGTCCTTCTTGAGAATATAATTGGCCATTCTTGTCCTTTTGAATTACATATAAAGCTAGTATATCAATTTCTTCTAAAAGCTATCTTTTAATGTTATAATAATTAGACTTATTAAACCACTGATTATAGTTCTTGCTATTCCCATATCTTGATAGATTGTATCAGTTGATTTTTTTTAAAGGCTTTAAATGTACATCTTTCTGGCTAGATGGTGACAAATATGTTTTTTTAGGATATGTATCCCAGTAAAAGATACTTATTATCTTATATAAAATTCTAGGGGCTTCCCTGGTCGTGCAGTGGTTGAGAGTCCGCCTGCCGATGCAGGGGACACGGGTTCGCGCCCCGGTCTGGGAAAATCCCACATGCCGCGGAGTGGCTAGGACTGTGAGCCATGGCCACTGAGCCTGTGCGTCCGGAGCCTGTGCTCCGCAACAGGAGAGGCCACAACAGTGAGAGGCCCGTGTACCGCAAAAAAACAACAACAACAACAAAAAAAGAAATTCTAGACCACTGGTAGTAATTGAAATGTAAGAGAAAAGCATGTCCCTTTTGTATGTGTGTACGTTTGTGATATAGAAAGAATGTATTCTTGAATACACTTGGAAATAAATTAAAGACTAGATTATAGGCTTACCATGTTCCAAAAATGAATATATTAAGATTTTATTATCAATTATTATAATAGTCCACTGACTTGATTTATTAACAGTCTTCTCCTGTGTTTTCACCTTATTAGATGACTGATGAAATTACTAATACTAAGAAATAAAGGATGAATAAGACCACACTTGTTCACTGATTTCGGTTTTTTTTTTTTTTTTTTTAGAGTGCTTTAATTTACTATTTTCTATTTATCTAATTAAGGTGGTAACTGCTAATTGAATAAATGGCTACAAACGGCAACAATAAAATAGCACATGTCTCATAGGGCTTTCAGTGTATTAAATAAAGTGAAGAAGCTAAAGCTTAGTAACGAACAAAACATTGTTACTAAATAAATATCAATTCATATTCCCTTGAAAATCAGTCAGGCATCTAGTAGACCATGGTGGACTCTACATTAGTTCACATGTTATCCTTATAGTAAAATTGTGTATGCATTTGTAGATTCTAGAGATGGAGTAGATTAGTTTTAAAAAATGAAATATTATTACTAAGACTATCAATCCTCCTCTAATAATAAAATAGTCTTTAATTATTTGGATAATTAAGCCAAACTTTTGACTTTAGTTTTAAGCAGAAATAGATGTTTTGTTAATTTAGAAAGACAAAATTGTTATATATTTGGAAAGAGAAATATCAGAAATAGAATGAAGTACACACAATAAAAACAAAATAATTTTCAATAAAGACATAAATATTGCAAGATTAATGTATTTTTTAAAGTTCAACCTAATGACTCATATGTCTATCCATGTAAACATGGAATACAGAGTTTTAAATATAGAGGATTGTTAATATGTATGAATTTTTGTATTAATGACACTTGCCAAGCAGTGTGTTGTGATAAGAAGCCCACATATATGAGAAAAGATTCTAAAGGTTTTCTTTCTATTTATGTGTGACAGTCAGAATGTGAAGTTCTGTTAAACTTTTACAGTTTTATGCACTCATAATTTCTTTCTTAATGATTTTACTTAAAGAGTATAATTATTTAGGGAAAATATTCTTCCCTTTATCTAGTTACAAATAAATATGTCAAACTTTCCATTTTTTATTTCCAGTTTGAGTCAAAAACAATGGGCAAAGTACAACAATGTGTTAATTCAAGATGTAGATCAACCAGAGAGAAAGGTAGCTTGCAACATTTTATAACAGTTTTAAGTATTTTACATTATTTGTTATGCTTTATCCCAAATCACTCCTGTTAAGCAACCAAATGATTGTCTTCTAAAGACTTGACTCTATTGTGTTTGGTAAAGGAAATACCACAGGTTTTAAAATTTTCCTTAGCTGACCATAAATATCAACCTTGCTGCTTACTAACTGAGTAATACAGTATAGGGTAATTTCTTCACCTCTCTGCCTCTTATTTATTTCCTCTAGGAAATAGGAATCACACTCCTAATGATCTAGCTGTATTAATAATAAAATAAATAAAATAATTAATGCACAGCATTCACACTGTTTTGGCAAAGTAGGAAGTCAACAAACATTAGATCCATTATTCTTAGTTGTTCATTTATAGTTAATTCAAAAATTATATTCCAAACCTTAAGCTCAGTAAAGTACATAATAATCCAAAATATGACTTAAAAATACATATGAGTTTAAACTGTAAACATGAATTTAAATGGCTATTGATAGTACAGCTAATGAAATACTGTTACAGATCATATTGACACAATTTTATGCATATACTCTGTTCAAACTAGCTTTTAGGTTGCGTGTTTGTTATAACACTTTGTTATTTAGTAGGAAAATCCATTTTCTGACAATGTATCAAGACTTTATGTTTATTTTAACCTACCTAACTTTTTTCCCAAGATTTGTCATTATCTCCAAATTAATAAAAATTGGAATTATCATTCTGATAGCTTATGGATATATTATAAACATTTATTAAGTCTCTGAATTCAATTCTATTTTTTCAACTGTAATTTTCTGAGTTGTTTGGGAAAAAAAAAAGAAGTTCTAAACAATCACTAAGTCTGCTTAGGATACTTAGATGGTAGAAAATATTGGGCCAAATCTATTTCAATGTGGAATTTTTCCACTGCATCATTTATTCTGCACCTCACCAAGCCCGTATAACATTGAGAGTCACATGTATCTGCTTATATTTACATAATATTTTTACTTGACTATTTTACTGCTTTATGAATTTATTGTTTATGGAATAATGAGAGTGATATTGATGATTAAATATTTTGAGAGAGACAGAGTATTCAGAAAATGGAATTACTGCCATGCTGCTGAGTTTTGGGGATAATAAGGATAAGCAAGATCCCTAGCATTATCGTTGAATAGGTTCCTATACATGCATGGGAGAGAGTAGAGCTCTGTTATCTGTACTGAGTAGAGTTGAACAGAAAGCACAGCTGGTGACATTAGTTCTAATAGACCAGCTAAAAGATACTTTGAAAAGCTGTCTCTCAGCTCTCAGAAATACAGCAGAAATCTCAAGTTTCTTGCTGAAAACCTGATATTATAAGCCTGAGTGTCATAGGTTTTAGTCAGTTCTGATTTGAACCTTGTGAGCTTCACATTGTGAATTTAAAATCACACTGTGACCCAAAGGAAATTAAATAATTTTTAGTAAAGCAGCATATAGACAATGTTAGGATAATCCAAATTTTCTCTGAAATGTGTTTCACATAGGCAAGTAGAACTTTAATAGGTCCTTAATATAAATCAGTAACTATATTGCAAATAGCTTTGAGATTTTAAACAATAATTTTATAAAACAACAAAACTGGTTTTAAAAGTTTAAAATGTATAGCAGCCACTGGTTTTTGGACTGCCTGTTTTTCACTTATTATTTAATAGGAGTTCATTATATGTTCTGGATATGAATCCTTTGTCACATGTAAGTATTGCAAGTATCTTCTACTATGCTTTTTAGTTTTTTTTAAATTTTTAATCTCTTAGTGGTTTGTTTTCATGAACAAAAGTTTTTAATTTTAAGGTAGTTTAATTTATTGATTTGTTTTCCTCTATGGTGCACTGTTTAAGAAAGCATTGCTTATTGCAAAGTTTTGAAAACATTCAGTAATGTTTTCTCCTAAAATTTTTATTGTTTTAATATTTATTTTTAGGTATACATTTGTCTATAGTTAATTTTTTATATTTTTATGATTTAGAGGTTGAAATTTATTTTTCAATATTGATACTCAACTGAACAAACACAATTTAATTAAAAATGATCATTTTTCCATCACTAATCTACACTGAGATTTTGTAATAGATCAGGTAACCATATACGTATAGTATTTCTGAACTCTCTGTTGTGTAATATTGGTCTGTATGTCTATCCTATCAGTAAAACATTATCTTAATTAGTACAGCTTATAATGTGTCTTGATCTCTAGCTTTCTTCTTTTTATCCTTATTTTTTCTTTCTTTTCCTTCTCTTCTCCTTTTTTCTCTTCCTTTCTTTCTTAGTTTGTGGGGATTGCTTTGATTCATCTTGCCACTTAAATGTACATATTAATTTTAGAATCAGTTTGTCAATTTTACAAAATGTCTTCAAGAATATTTCACCAAAGAGGATATCCAAATGGCTAAGAGTCATAAGAAAAACATGCCCTGGGAAATGCATCAAAATGCTTGTGATAATTATCTCTGGAGAGTGGGAATTATGGGTGATTGTTAATTTTTACTTTATGCATTTATGTATTTCTAGTTGTCTGCAGTGAACATGTATTCCTTGTACAACTAGAAAGAAAACAATACATGCCATTAAAATTAAAAAAAAAAAGCACTCCATTTCATTAAGCACCAAAGAAATGCAAATTAAAATCATAGTGTAATACCACTACAAACCCACCAGGATTGCTAACATGAAAGGCAGTAAGTATTAGGTGTTTGCAAGAATGCAGTGCAAACAGAGTTCTCACACACTGCTCAGTTAAGCTTAGATTAGTACAACCACTTTGGAAAGCAGGCAGTATGTAATAAATCTGAGCATATATTTATCCTACACCAAATATTTCAGAATTTGTATAGTGTCACTAATCATACTAGATCTCAAAAAAACCCAAAAATAAAGAAGCAAAAAATCCATCAACAGTAGAGTGGGTAAAGAAAGTGTGGTATGTTTATACAGTTGAATAGTAAACAACAAAGTAAATGAATTAACTACATTTACACGCAACAAGGTGGTGTAAAGTAAAAGAAGCCAGGGATATGCACTGTATGTCCATTTACATACTACTTGATATCTTCAAAAATATGCAGAATTAATCCATGGGGACAGAAGTCAGGACAATGACTTGCCTTGGTGGAAAGGAAGTGACTGTCATAAAAGAGCTCTGGCACTCCCGTAACAATCTGCTTCTTGAACTTTGTGATTATTATACAGGTTTGTTCATTCTTTGAAAATTTCTCAAGCTCTACACTTAAGATTTCTGCACTTTCCTGTATGTATATTATATATCAATAAAATTCCAAATAAGTTATTAAAGGAGAAACACAGAATTGTACAAGAGAAATTAAACACAGTGAGAACAGACAACTCTTAAAATCTGTGTTCTAAAAAGGAGTTAGAAATGGTACAGCACATATAGATTTAATGCTTCCTCTGCTTTCCATAATACATGTCTGAAAGGAAATGTACAATGATCTCCTCATTTACCTGGATTATGAGAAATTATATATCTTCATTTTAAAAAATAAAGAAAATATTATATGTACCTATGATATATGGTAGAATCAGAAGCAAAGTATATATCCCTAAATTATACAAACAAGGAAATTTGAAATGGTGATAGTTTATAAATATCAAGTTACTTTTCAAATATTGTAATAACTGTGTGTAAACTCATAGTATATAGGTATTTATATACATCTATATTGCATATGTGAATGAAAAATATTTACTTTTATGCACTAACTATACTACTCTTACTTTAAGCTACAAAATGGTAGTTTGAAACCCGCAGCATGATTAAATTCTATCATCTAATAGTACTGTAACTATAAATATTCATTTTAACCTAATTTTATTTGAATTCTGAAACAAACAGTAAGATTCTCTTGTCCAAATTTTTTCTTACCAAGTGAAATAAGAAATAGTCCAACAACATAGTAGTGTATTCTTATACTAAATAACAAAATTTTATCAAATATTCAATAGCTTTACCTGAGAATTAGTTTTTTTTCTTGCATCTGTAAGGCAAAATATCAGAAAGTGCTCTATATTACACATACAAAAGTAATTCTAATCAATAAAATATTCTCACATAGATTTCTTTATTGTTCCAATAACTGAAAAACAAAAATGTAGTGTTTGGTGTCTTACATGTTGTAGATGCTCAAACATTTTTTGATAAATATATGATAATGATGAATATTCTTTATTTGTATCCATTCAAACTGTTCTTGCTTATTATTAATTTATAACCAATTTATAAATGCAATTTGTGTTATGATTATTTCACATAACAACTCTGTCTAGACAATTCTTTAATCACCAGGAAGATGATTCATAAATGATGTCCAATAACTAAGAAATGGGAGAAGTGTATCATCTTAGGTTATAAATGATGCTAAGAAACAACAAAATTAATAAATTTTTGTAAGGGAAGAATATATGTAGTAAGGAAATATATGAATTGATGTATTTATTACAAAAAGAATAAACATTTAATCAATAGCACATAGATACAATAAAATTCTAACCTATGAGGAGCAGAAGATAAAGTTAGTAGCAAAATTTATGTAAACTAAAGTATTTATGTGCGAAAGTACATTTTGTTTAATACCGTTATGTACTGCTTATTGAAATGGTGAAATGTGTGATACTAATTTAATATGATGGGAATATTAGTTTTGTGTAGACTTTCAGTAAATAGAATATTTATTTTGATAATTAGGTGTATATTGATAGTCAAACCTGATATAAAAAGTTGTATTAAGAATACGTGTTACAGGGCCGACAGGCGCATGCCGCGCTCTAAAGGTAGACCAAGCTGTCGCTCGCTGCCTTCTCCGTCCCTGCGGGAGTGCGGGGCGGGGGCAGCCCCCAAAAGTAAGAGGCGCGGGAGGAGCAGGTCTTCGAGTCGAAGTGTCGTGGCGGCGCACTTGCAGCAAGAATCGGGAGGGGCAGGAGACCGCGAGGATAGGCCCAGGAGCGATGACGTCCAAAGAGGAACAAGCAGTAAAAATTCTCAACATGGAAAATACCCTACAGGAAAGGGAAGGTGGGGACCAGGCCCCTTTGCAGAATGGAGAGGAATCACGCGATTTAGGAGGGGGTAGAGGCCAGAAGCCTGTAGGAAATGTCAGGCTGGGACGGATTAGATGACTTGTTCCTAATTTTCGATGGGCCATACCCAGCAGGCATATTGATCACAATTAAGTGGGGGATGATGTAGAAAAGCACGTAGGGCAGATGATGGAAATCAGGAGAAAGACTAAGAAGCAGCAAATGAGGCATCATTTGCGCTACCAAACTCCTGAACCTGACAATCATTATGAGTTTTGCCTTATATCTTGAATCCTAAGATTATCCCTGAGGTCAGTAATGTGGCCTCTGCTCTACATGCTTGTAGTTTTTCTGATTTACTTTTTCTGTAAACCTTTTGGTGTTTCCACTTACCAGTTTCTAATTGAATATTGCTTTGTCTCTGTGAAACTTTCTGTCAGCAGGGCAATTTCATCCAGTTATAGGAAAATTATTCTTTTCATAATATGAAATTAATAAAGCAGTTTACAAAGAAAAAAAAAAAGAATACGTGTTATAGAAATTTGGGACACATAAAGAAAAATGCTGGTTCAGAAAAATCATGAGTATATACATGTATACTCATGTAAGTATATATGAGTATATACATAGATATAATATACTACAGTGTATATTAAATACATATATATATATATATATATAAATTTTTCAATGTGGTCAATGCAATTTAAGTCTTAGTTCACTGAAGTAGGTTGGTTACATTCAGAAGAAGACCTAGAATCAGAATTTTAAGGCAAGTGGATTGTTTGGGCTATGCTCTCAAGAAACCCATGAGAGGAGTGGAAAGATGAGACAGGAAAGAGAAGAAAACCTGTTCAGGGTGTAATGTTAATAATGATGTTATCTCTGTGGACATCTAGTGTTCAACATCTTTAAGAATTCAGGAAGATTGTATGAAACATTGATTATTTACATTTGAGGACCACAGAAATGTTAGTATTTGTAGTTTAACTCCCATTCATCATTCACTGAGAGCAGCAACTGAGGGTGCTAACTCCTAGGAATTCTAATCTACCCAATAAGTGGACCTAAAGGTAGAAACCTGGCAGAAAAAGTGCTTGCTGTAGGACACTATCTGCAGGTAGTAGAATAATGGTGAATTCTGAGAGATATGAGAGGGGCATTGAGAGTGTATACAAGAGGCAATCAGAGCGTGGCAGACAGAATTCCAAAAGAGCCAGCAAGATCACCAACTTTTGGAGAAAAGGCCTTGCATAATTCCCTCCCTTGGATTCACAGAGATCTTGTGAATAAGGTGATTCTCACACCATGCTTATGTTATGTTACATGGCAAAAGGAATTTTACTATGTAATTAAAATGACAAATCATTTGATTTGGAGTTAATCAAAAGGGATATTAACTAGATAGTCTGATTTAATCAGCTGAGATTACTTAAATAAAAAGAAGATATTCAAAGAATAATTGAGATTTTCTCCTGTTCATCTTGAAGATATGGAAGTTGCCATGAGTTTTATAGATGTAAGGGACTGAATTCTGCTAACTAATTGAATGAGCTCACGTGAGACCCCAAGACCTGGTCAACACCTTACCTTAAGCCTGAGACACCCTGGGCAGAGAACCAAGTTAAGTTGTGCCTGGACTTCTGAACTACAGAAACAGTGAGATAAATTTGTGCTAAGCTGCTAAGTTTGTGGCAGATTTTTTTTTATCCAGCAATAGAACAGTAATACAAATAAGCATATGACATATACACACATATAAATCTTATATATTTGGTTTAAAAATCAAAGGCCTTGAAGTTTCTTTTCTCTCCAGCTCAGACTGATTTGATACTCCTATATACCAATTCTAAATATTCATTTCACTGGCAATGATGCTTTTACTAAATACATGTGTATATGCTTGTCCAATGCTGGTGGTTTCCCAAACTCAACTTTTAAGTACTCAATCGTTTTTTCAAGGCTAGAGCCACCTTTTCTCTTTGCGGTAATATTAGTATTACTGTTTTGCTTTGATTGCCACTATTTTATAAACTGCTATCTACATCACCAAAATTCCAATCACCATCCTCTCCACTGTAACATTTAGCATCTTCCTCTGATTTTTTAAAAATTTTTAAAATTTTATATAATTTTAAAGGTTACACTCCATTTACAATCATTACAAAATGTTGGATATATTCCCTGTGTTGTAGAATACATCCTTGTAACCTACCCAAGAGTTTGTACCTCCCACTCCCTCACTCTGATATTGCCCCCCTCAACTGGTAACTACTAGTTTGTTCTCTCTATTTGTGAGCCTGCTTCTTTTTTTGTTATAGTCATTATTGTTGTATTTTTTAGATTCCATATATAAGTGACATCACAGAGTATTTCTCTTTCTCTGACTTATTTCACTTAACATAATGCTTTCCAAGCCCACTCAGTTGTTGCAAAATGGCAAAAATTTGTTCTTTTTTCTGGCCAAATAGTATTCCATTGTAAATATATGGTACATCTTCTTTATCCATTCATCTGCTGATGAACAGTTAGGTTGCTTCCATATTTTAGCTATTGTAAATAGCGCTGTTATGAACATTGGGGTGCATGTTTCTTCTCAAATTTAGTGTTTTGTTTTTTTCAAATATGTACCAGGAATGGAATTACTGGATTATATGGTAGCCAGCCACTGTGGAAAACAGTATAAAAGTTTCTCAAAGAACTAAAAGTGGAGATATCATATGACTCCTCCACTTTTTCTTGATAACCACTTCCTTTATTTTCTTCACTCTCTTTGTCCACTCTGACACAGTAATCTATAATATACATTTACTCTCTTGATGATAAGTACTTTAGTTCTTTCTCTGTCTAGAGCAACTAAATCTCCACAAAATACTATATGTAACACATACACATACATACGTAAACACTCATACATACATACTACATGATAGACATTATTGATGAATGTATTAATTTGTTCAAAATGACATATGAATAAATACATTAATGTGTACACATGTAATAGGATGATTACATAAGACAAAAAAGAGCTAGTTTATCTGAGCATCCAATTCATCTACTCTGATCTCCCCTCAGGAAAGATCAACATTATGTTTCTAAGGCCTTTGAAGAAAAAATAGATAGAATTTCCCAGATTGGAAATGATAGAGGGAAGTTAATGGAAGACTAAATGTAGATACTTCCTTGAAAAATGGTTGGTTTTCAAGTATGCAGCAAGAATTTAGAATAATCCACAACTTTGTATATATTTTGAGCAATGAGTTTCATAAACCCTATTCCCATGCAGAATCTCATACAGAAAAAAGATCTCAGAGAAGAATTTCACCTGGAGAAGTTGGCCCCTAGACCCTAGGGCTTCAGGTATCAGTAAAACTTCCCACTCCCTATGAGCACAGTCTAATGAGGCTTCCTTCCTTTTAAAAGGATCACATAAGCTTATATAGCTAGCCTATCAACAGTGACTGCTTGAAACAAGAGAGCTCTAATCAAATATTCTAGAAGGAACTATAACTCCTGGAAGCTCTAATGACTTTAGGGCTGGGTTCATAATGAATGGAATGGGAGCCCCCTACCATTTCAACTTAAGTGAGAAAAAATAATTACTATATATATTTATTTTATTTTAATAGTTGAATAATAGTCATGTACTTTTACACTCATTCTTAGAAAGATAGGTAAATCATAGACTGATCAATCATTTATCAAACATATGGATAATTAGTAGACAGACGAGATACTAGCTAATCAGGGAAGTTAAAAAGGTAGATGGATAAATTGATAAACAGATATAGAATATGCAATTAGATAATTTTCCTAAGTATAGATATTTTAAAAAATCCTTACAGTGAGTACAAGAATAAGGCATAAGCCCTTGCACATGTCTTTACCCATCACTGAATAATGGTTAATTCATGGATGCCTATTTAACAGTACTTTAGGGAAAGCTACAAAACATATTTAACCAACCAAAGCTTCAGGCTAGATTTGGGCAGGGAGCTCATAATTACACAATTAAAAGTAGACCAAGATGATGAAGTTAGTCTCTCCCAAATGAAGGAAAATGTTAGTCAACTAGTGCAAAACTAGGAAATAACTTAATCTACTAATTAACAATAGTTTCAAAGTGTCTTTAAGGCTAAAGAATCATTTAACTCTTACTGAGTGACTCTAACCACATCAAACCATTTTAATATACACTGGGTAAACAATTAAGACATGATTTCCACCCTTATCCATCAGAGTCTAAAAGGATAGTGAATTCATGTCCACATATAGTTTTACTATAAAGCAGAATATAATAAAGTATTAAAATAAATAGAAATAAAATTATACAAAGGACACCAGTGTAAATATTTTATTGTGGCTGAGAAGCTTTGTAGTTGATGTGATAGAAGAAAGCTCAAAGACCTTAACAATTAGTTTCATCTTTATGATTTTAGGCAAGTTACTTAATTCTTTATGAACTTTTATTTCCTCACGTTGAACATGGTTTTAAGAATGCCGTGTATCACATGGGGTTACAGAGGATTTAAAAAGATAATCTGAGTAAAGCAGTTAAAATTTAAGATCATTTAATACTGTTAGGATTTCCATGGCTTTATCCACTTTGTCAAAATTGTGGAAGATATTTTGACAGAAAATATTTTAAGGCAAGAAGTCTTGATTGTTCAATAGGGAAAGTAAGAAGGAATGAGTTTCTATTTTAAGACAGTGTCATTGGAAATATAATTAAAATAGTAGATAGACACTTCAGAATTTGAATAAAATTTTTGAGTGTGTTAATTACTCTAAACTTGGTGTATGGAAAAGTGGAATTGTAGGAGTTATTGAATACGACAGCCCCTAAGAAAGCTGATGAATAGATGTTTGGAGTAGAGAAGGGAGTTATATGAGTTAAAAGGGTGGACAGTTTGAGTTAGTCACATCAGTAAAAGGGTTTTGATGGCAAATGAATGACCATTTTAATGATACGAGTGCAGGAGTAAAGTGAGCACAGTAGGAAACTGAAATGAAGAGATGTGGGCCACTGGATTTGAGGTAGATTAAAGAAAAAGTTGAGTAATGTGCTAGAAAATTTGTCAGTGAATTATCTCTATTTGAGGCAGTTTATGGGAAATAAAATAAATCATCAAAAACAGAAAAAAATCCTCAAAACTGGTATAAAATCCCACAGAGAAGGAAATGTAAGCACATAAAACTCTAAAATGCCTATGATGTTTTATTTTCCCTTAGTAGATCATATATATTAAGACTGAAAAAAAGTTTGTGTTTTTTTTTAAAAAAACTAAATTATATATATTAAAATTGAAGGAAAGATGAAATTATCACTTAACAGCAAAATGTATGTTACGTTTAGTTGTGAAATTTCCCAACTTCTCCACATATAGGTTGTCAAGAAAATATAAAAATGAGCAAACTAAAAGACATGCAACTCTACTGAAGGCTAGATAAATAACTTTATGGAACAGAAGCAGAATGTTACTTGAGGTTGAATTTGGATGACTGTTGGTCTCTGGGATCCAACAGAGATATTCAAGCAATTTCATTCTCTTAGGTAACAGGAATTAAATGTTCTAAATGACATAGACAAATAAAACCAGAAGGACTTTATGAAATTGGAGCATAGAGTGAGTTTCCCACATCCATAAAATGAAGACAAATAAAACACTGGCACTGACTTGTGTCTGGAAGTTCTTTAGTGAGGGCACTAGGGAAAGTAGACACATTTTTTAAATGAAAGGATGACTAAAATTTCCCACTGGCATTTGGTCTTTCTCCCTTCCTTTCTTCTCCTTGGCTCTCTCCCTCACCCCTTTTCT
Source organism: Neophocaena asiaeorientalis asiaeorientalis (assembly GCF_003031525.2). Lineage (NCBI taxonomy): Eukaryota > Metazoa > Chordata > Mammalia > Artiodactyla > Phocoenidae > Neophocaena > Neophocaena asiaeorientalis. The sequence goes on along the minus strand of NW_020172369.1, from coordinate 3,253,049 downwards.
ATTTTTCTTTCTTTCTTTCTTCCCTTCTTCCTCTCTTACTCTCTCTCTTTCTTTCTTTCTTGTTTTCATTCTTTCTCTTTCTTTTTCATTCCTTTTTCCTTTTTATAAATCACCTATATTAGCAAGGTACAGAAACAATTATCCACCCATATACTACCTGCTTTGGGACTGTGTCTTATGGAAGGACAGAATATGTCAACAAAATTTCCTCTCTATATAATTTAAGAAAAGCAAAAAGAGGTAAAGAAGGAGAGGAAAAACTATAGGGAAATATACAGAGAGAAACAGTGACAGAGAAAAACAGAGACAGAGAGACTGAGAGAGAGAAAACTATCAAATACGGTTAAAACTATTTTAAAATACATGGAGATAAACTTCTGGCATGAAAGCATAAGTAGTTCTGCTGACTGATTACTCAGTGAAACTGGTGTAAACTCTGGAAAAACAATAATTTAAGCCTCTGGAAGTGGTTTTAAGAGCAGCTGGTTAGTGAAGAAACATCTAATCAAGAAAATCTATGAAAACTTGGTAAGAAAGATGAGTCTGTGGTAGCTGAACAAAGAATAATCTTCTCCTCCCCACCTCCTTGGCCAGGGAGGCACAGCATCCACTCCTGACTGCTGTAGACAAGAACACAGAGCTCCCTATCTCCCCATTTCTCAATTGTCTTATCTGTTGCTGAGGCTAAATCCCAGTGAATACAATGGAGAAGCAGGGCTCACTTTTTCTGCCCAGCCACCACTCATGGAATGGAAGCCCTGTTTTAGGCATTTCACCATTTTGAATACTGGGACCCTGATCACCCTTGCCTCAGCTCATGAGACAGTGATTCCACGCCAAGGGAGATAAGCTGAGAGGCTTCCCACTTCAACCCCCCATCAAGTGCTTTGCTTCTAGCAGGTGGGCATCACTCAGTGAGAAGTTTGCCATTGTCTCCATGCCAAGCTCCAGAGCCTTGGATGTAGGGGAAAAGCAGGTCATGAAATACATAGTTCCAAAGGAACTATCATCATTTGTGGAATTTAGCAGGTGAACGCAGTCAGGGAAAGAAAAGAAGAGATCCCTACCAAAATCACTGTTATCTCAGGATGACTGTGAGCATACCCAAAACTGTGCCCTACTAAGGATCAACTCTGTGTGAGGAGAAATAGACTTCATCAAAATAATCCAGTGAGTCACTAATGTAATAAACAAAACAATAACAAGACTGGAGGAATGGTGGGGCCAGTACCCAGAGTTGCTAAAATATACATCTAAAATGTTTAGTTTCTAACAAAAAAATATGAGACATGCTAAGAAACAGGAATATTTAACCTATATGCTGTAAAGGTAACAGAAATTTCCTATGAGCATAAGCAGATGTCCAGATTTATTAGAAAAAAATCTTCAAGATGACTATTATAAGCCATTTTATGGAATTAATGGAACTATGATTAAAGAAATAAATCAAAGTATGATGACAGTGTCACATAAAATGGTGAATATCAATAAAGAAATTGAAATCAGAAAAAAGAACAAATGAAATTCTGGAGTTGAAAAGTAAATAACTGAAATGAAAAATAAAATCACTGGGAGGCTTTTAAGTAGCTATTAATTGACAGAAGAAAGAGTAAGTGAACTGAAGATACAAAAAAAAAAGATGGGAAAAAAATGAATGAAGATAAATGAGGAGAGCCTCAGGGAAATTTCGGACACCATTAAGCATGCCAAAATACACGCAATGGTAGTATCAGAAAGAGAGAAGAGAGACAAAAAGAGAAGAAAAATATTCAAAGAAACAATAGCTGAAAACTACCCAAATTTATTGAAAAATAATTTACATATCTAAGAAGCTCATCAAACTCCAAGAAGGATAGCTCAAAGATCCATGTAAATGAAGGCTAAATAAAGACTTCCCCAGATAAACAAAAGGTGAGAGAATCTGTTACTAGTTGAATTTGTCTTACAAGAAATACAAAAGGAAGTTTATCAAGCTGAAAACAGCTGTCACCAGACAGTAATTTAAACACACACACGAAGTGTCAATAAACATAATCATATAAATAATTACAAAAAAAACAGTAGGATTCCATATTTTTTCACCTTTATTCTCTTGACTAATTTAAAAAGTAATCACATAAAGCAATGTGAATAAACTTGAACAGGTTTATAAAAGTGTGGTTAACAGAAAAATGCCCCCTCACCCAAGAAGTTCACATTTTGATTCTTACAACCTGTTAATATGTGCCTCCTTCTACCTAGATTACAGTATAATGACAAAGATGGCAAGAAAATATCATAAATCAGTGGAAAATCATGGACTATTCTGTGAGTGACACTCAGATAATTGGCTACTCATGGAAAATTAGATGAGATTATTACCATATTCCATAAACAAAAATGCACAGAAGTTATCACTAAAGTGCTATATGTATCTCTAAACCATAATTATTTTCTTTACATACTTCCCTGTTCCAACAGGTTTATAAAAAAGACATATCCAAAATTCATCACGGAGACAAGGAAATGTGTTATGTCTGGGGCATCTAGTTTTAATAGTAAGCCAAATTTCTGTCTTTCTTTTGTTCAGTTTTTCACTTATATGCCAGATGTAGAAAAGCATCTGTATTTGGGGAACCATGTCTAAAACATTCTGAGAGAACATTTGACTGATGTCATCTTTTAGAGAATTTTCTATGATAGGAACATTTGTACAATCTTCAGTTTTGTATTCCTACCAAACTTAGGGTTCAAGGGAATGGCCAGAAAGGCTGTGATTCAAAATTAAGAGGGATATATTGGATGACAAAATCATGATGCCAAAAAATCTGAACAGTCTGGATAAATGGGTTCAATCTAACTAGATACAATTTAATATGAATAAACACTACATTCTGTTCTTAAGGTTTAATGATTTAAATGCAGAAAAACAGTATGAGGACAATATAAAATATTAGGCTTTTAAGTTGAAGTTATAATTACATGTGTCAGTAATATAATATGATCTAGGTGATTAAAAAGTTAATATATCTTAAATTTCATTAAAAGACAATGTATTCACTTTGTTATAAAGCAGAAACTAACACACCATTGTAAAGCAATTATACCCCAATAAAGATGTTTAAAAAAAAAAAAAAAAGACAATGTATAGTCCAGAAGGAGTGAATTTTAAGGCATATTCTACTCTTCTCTGGCAAGAGTAACTCTAAATACAATGGATGCAAAAATACGTTTTTCAGAGGCAAATTGTTAAGGAACAATAATATTGGAGTAAGCAGAATGTTGAGAGATAAAAGCCGTTGACTCAAGACATTTACCACCATGTTCCAAGTATAATATTTGGCAATGTCTATAGAAGCAAATAATTATAGAAACTAAAGGTTGCATATTTTCTTATTGCTCCCAATTATTATTATTTTTTTTTTTACCTCTCCTTGTGAAGTGATTAAACTTCATATTCCATTTACTCCAGAATTGACCATTTGTCTCTGAAAGCAACTTGTGCAAGTGACAAGGGCTAACCCTGAGCAAAAACGTCAAAACCTGTGTGTGCTTCCCCAATATTTTTGTCTTTCATCCATACAGTCCCTAAAGGGTTTCTCTTTCATTGAAAAAGACCTATGCATCAGAGCCACTGCCACCTTGCAGCCAAACTGACAGGTTCTGGGAGAGAAATAAATTTTTGTAGTTTCAAACACTGAAATTTGGGAGTTGTTTGCTATGACAACATCACTTAGCAGATCTGACTATTGTTTTAACATTGCTTATCTAGAACATGACACTTAGGGAGGTCATTGTCCCCAATTACCTGACTGAACCCCACATGGAAAAATTATTAGACTTCATTTCTGAGGTTCCAGCAAATGCCTTAGACAAGAGATTGTAGGATAGGTTAGGATATGCTCAGATATGCTACAACAGCAAAAAGCCTGAAAGTCTCAGTAGCTTAACCTCGAAAAATGATTAATTGATCCTAATACTTGTCAGTTCATGTCTATGAGGGCTCTGCTCCATGTGGTCATTCAAGTACTCCTGCTGATAGATGCTCTCTACCATTTTGTAGACACCCAACTGAAGCATATGATCTTTAGGTGCCTAGAGCAGAGGAAGAGAGTTGGAAAATCATGCTCTGACTCTTCCATGCATTGGCCCAAAAGGGACACACTATTTTTTTTCTGCCCACAGCTCATTAGCCAGAGTAGTCACACAGCTATATCAAACTTTGAGGACGCTAGGAAATGTTAACTATGGAGTGCCATATTTGGTAAGCACTATACCTATGTCATAGGAGAGAATGGCATTAGAAGACAGAGTTGAACTCTATATATTAACGAACTTTATCATGATTTTAGAAGACACTGAAGTGGAACGAATTATCTTGTTGACATAAATTTCCTGAGGGATTAATCAAGAGGGTTTATGGTCATAAATAAGAAATGTGACAGAAGAAATTTAGGGTCTACATCCCTTCTAGTGCTTAGGTTATATAATCCTAAAGTTGAAGATTTCATAGGCTTAAATGAGATGATCACAGAATAAGCATCCTGCATTAATTTTAGTTAATATTGCAATAGGTAATAAAAAAGTTTCACATTGTACTAGATCATTATAATTCATCTCTTTAGTTCATCTCATTCTGTGTTATTGGGAAGACTTATCTTTCTCTCTAAGTTTTAGACATCTTACTCTTTATTTTTTCTTTTATTTATAAACACTATTCTAGTCTCATATTTCTATGTAAATATGAGATTATATACAAAAGCATTCTAATTTTCCTATCTTTTCATAGATCATTTTACAGCCAAAAATCTTCACAATGCTTTCATGAGGTGACGATTTTCTGGTTGTGTTTCAAATGCTGTTTATGGAGGGATTGACTCTATTGTATGTGATCGTTAAGAGTTGTTTTCTGATTAGAAACATTCATATGACTCACCAATCTTGACTCACAACCTACCTATTTATAGATTTAGAAGAAATCCTCTGTATAACAATTTTGTCTGGCTTGAATTAAAGGCTAAATATTTTGAAGCAGAACATCAATTCTTTACAAAATCTTACAGGTTTTATGAAGCAAATATGTCAAAGAAAAATTTAGGGAAGTTGATATATTTCTGTTATTAAAGGAAGGATCATTCTGCAGTTTATGGAACATCAGAATATATCATTATCCTTGGGTCAGAGTAAGATAATATTTATCTACAAGATTTTTAGGATTCATTTAAAATATTTAACTCTATTCTCTTCTTCAGAGAGCATGAACATCAGTACAATGAAAATAAACACTTTAACTTTTGAATTAAAATCTTTGCTTACCAAATTTAATTAATCTAAATAGAAATGATTATAATAAAAGTGTGTTAGAATTAATTGATGATGTTTGATAAAAAATCTTTTTTGGAAATTTGTGCTTACCATGTGCTTGCCATGATATTGAATATGCCACATGATATAAAAATTAAAGTCGTTGTAAAATATTATAAAAACTTTTTACTCTAATATTCAGTGAGGGCTTATTTTGTAAAGCCCTAAATAAGAGTAAATCTAAATTTACAGAGACAAATTGAATTCAAGGTGAAGTCATTCCATGCTAAAATTTGAATGATCTGCAATCAAGTTTGCAAAAAATCTGTTTTATTTATTGGCCCACACAGTAACAACAATAGAGAGAATTCTAATGTCTACAGTTTTAGTCATTGTGGTATTAGGAGACACCTGTAAGATTAAACCACCTCTTCACTCCCCAAAGCTCACAGATTTGTAATAATGGCATCAATGAGAATATATTTTTCATTATGAATCATATGGCTTATCAATAAAGACACAGATTGATTAGTATTAAAAGAAAGACTGTATCATATTATTTGTAACATAAATTACCGTGTAGTTGGATAGTATTCTGCGAATCAGTGTTTGACAGTAATTTATGAGGTTTCAGTAGACTTTCTGTGGTCAATAGCATAAAGAAATCAATGATCTAACTTTGGCTAATAGTTAATATTTTATTCTTCACATGTGACAGAAGAGCTTTATGTTTTAATGGTCATTATTTCAGACACTATAAACTCTGAAAAACCTCTGCTGCCATATGGTTAAAGCATAACTATATAAATGACGGCTTATTTATTCCTTCATTTATTTATATGTTAAGCATCCAAACCATTCTGTGTTAAATCTGAAGATATAAAAGCAGGTAGAATGACCTGCAAGAATGAAAATGCCTTAAATAAAGGAAATGAATCAAGAATGCTAAGTATATGACAATTACTTTTGAAGAATTTACTGTTTTTTAACAAAATGAAAACCCAAACATCCAAACTATTTAAACTATTGTACATTTAAATATTATGATGGGAGATGGTGAGAGGCTTATTGGGACTTTAGAAAATGTAAGAGATATTCAAAGAAAACATTTTCTCACTAGATCACCACATTGAGAATAATATTATTAATAGCTTATTTTTTAACAAATACATACTATTGGGGTAAACTTATCTTGACCTTAAATGTAGTTTTAAAATAAATTTTAATGTATTTACAGGAAATACAATTAGAGAAACTAGAAGGAAGTCTGAACTCAACTCTGCTGAAAGGACAAAGTACAGGGAGTGTTAAAATCTGGGATGAGAGGGAGACCACTGGGCATCCAGTTTTGCTAATTGGATTTACCTAAAGGAAAAGTAAACTGTCTTCTGTTGTTATGATAGGTGGTGGTTTTACAAGCTGGAGTAGGGCTCTAAAAGAAATTAGACTCTTACCATCCCAGAGAGACTGGAAAACAGGGAAGCCATCTTTAATAACTACCTTTCAAAGAGATGGCTACTAGGTCCTTGAAAGACATCCTTGGGTTGTAAAACTGAGAAGAGGCTTTTAAAAATTTTACATTTCAAAGATGCATAAAAATAATTTACAAGCTTTTTAAGGTAAATGTCTAAGAAAAGTAGAGTCAAGGTCTAGAGGCAGGAAGACTGTACAAAGTTTAGTCAATCTGAGGGAAACATTAAGGACCTCTTGGTCACAGGGCAGATTAAAATCTGAATAGTATTAACAATAAAATGTCTTTTAACAGTGAAATGACAAGAATCATTTTGATTCCATTATTGATTCTCTACATAATTACCCTTGTATTTTAAGCCTGCCACTCCTGTGTACAATTTATTAACAATTTGGACTACAACAATTTAGCCACTTTGAAAAAAGAGGTTTCCAATGTCAATCATTATTTTCCCAAAATGACTTTGTGAATTTAGTCATTATTTTAAATTATTTTATTTGCTTATTTTTTACAACACTTAAAATAGTTCCTGATGCCATAGTCTATTTTATGTGATATGGTGTTAAGTGTACAGGAAATAAAATATAGTGACAAAAGGGAAAATGTGGTAAATTAAACACAAAAATGAAACAGAATTTTTAAATTGTTGGATTATTCTTCCAGTTTCACTGAATCATATCACTGTAAAGGGACTTAAGTGGTGTCTAGACAACTATGTGTCTATCATAGGCAAAATGTCAAGTAATTTCTACAAAATGTCTACCAGTGTAATGCTGAAGAATCAGCAGTGCTGTTAACCAATCTTTCTGGTTTTCTACTTCAAGACACAACCTAAGGTTGGAATTTCCTGAACTTTTAGAGTTAAGCATGGCCATATGACACGCTTTAGCCAATGAAATATGAGAAATATAAGTAATATTTGTCACTTTTGAGTGAAATCGTTTAAGAGGTGCATAATTTTCCAGCATTTTGTTCCTTTGCTAAGGAAGTCATTATAGCATGTGTTGACATAGGGACTTTATCTGCCTACCCTTTAAGTGATTAAGATAAGCAGATGCCCCAACCAACCAGCATTGCCTATGTAGTTATAAAACCTGTTTTAAGCCATTGAGCTTCTGATTGTGTATTATTACATCATCACCTAACCTATCCATTAATAACTTTAATCTTAATTCTGTGTTCTTGAAAGCCAGAAACAATGTTACAATATCTGTGTCCTGAATGGAATAAGCCACCTGATACATAAAATCAAATCCTCTGTAATCAACCTATAGGTACATGTGCAAAGTCCAGGTCATCACGTCAGAACATGTCTTTTGTCCTGATCAGTTACACTTTAGTGCTTTTTGTGTTCATTCCTTCTAGGAGAATTTTATCACAAGACTCATGTTTTTTCTGAAAGATTTTTTAATTAACTTTAAATTCTAGAAAGCAAGGGTCGTGTTACTGCCCTTTCTCTCTTAGAAGGCCATTGTTTTCCTTATTCAAATCATCTATTTTCTCTGTAATCCATTGGACCTTGGAGAACTACAGCCTTCATAAAATTACAAAAGATTTGGTTTCAATATTTAAATAACATAATGGGACATTTCTTTATTTTACTTTTGTTTAATTAAGAGAAACATTTACATGATCCTTCTCGTAGTAAAGAAAATCTACCCAAAGGTCGATTTTTTTTTCTCCTTTGTATATATTTAGCAGCAGTAATTTTGTCTTAATTCTTCACCAAACAGCGGGAATATAGCACTCATATAGGTGTAGACATTATCAGGAGTATTTTGGAAGACATGTTGCATTATACCATTCAGGATAATTCCAAAAATAATTACCTTGGTAAAATCATGATGATACACAGAATATGTTTGTATCAAAAAAGTCCTTCCCAAAATTACCATATCAAGTGTTCTCAAGACAGAAATTTCACTTCCTTATAAGTCTGGTTTATAATGTTGTTTTTAATTAGATTATGTAGTATAAACACTAATCAATAACAATAATAAAGAATAGGGACATAAAATTTTAACATTAAGAAAATATAAAAAAAGAAAAATATGAAAGAAAATAGTACATTTGGTCAGATCACTCAAGATGGCTGTTCTCTTGTTCACTGTACATCCCCTGCCAGAACAGTACCTGCTTCACCTATACCCTATGCACATGACTGACTTTCCTATGTACTTCCCGCAGGCCCCAGCTAGTGATTGTTCTTATCGGAGGGGCAGTGAGGTGTGTGCCCCTCTACTGGTTTCTCTGGTAGCTAATGAGCCAACTTGCTATCAATTCTCATATAACTGGTAATCTCCCCTTCCCCCCAGGAGCAAAGACTGCTACCATGTCCTGTCTGGCTTCCACTGCACAAGGTGGGGTGCTGCTCCAGGACCTTGCTCCAGATGTGTAAGGTCCCCCACCCATTAAACCATTGATTTCTCTGTTGCTGACTCCCGGCTCTCTCTTTGGTCTTGAAGCTGGGCAAACACAGGCCTTGTATTTCTGTGAGGTGCAGCCCAGCAATAACAAGTTTTGGCTTGTCATGAGTTGAACTCAATATCAAGCAGTTCCAAGTACCAATTTGACTTACACATTTGATCTTTTCATATATTAACCTTATTAAGGTTAATAAGGCCATACTGATGAGAATTTTAGAAATATTGGGTCACAAGGTAAGCCATGCATTTACTCCTGGACAAAAATGTGAGAAAAACAAGAGTGTAAAGATAGTTGAAACTGGACAGCAAATATACAAATATAATGTAAAGGAGAAACAGAAAATAGCCATTCAAACATCACAGTAAAACATTAAAATATGGTCTCTCATTGCTTAATTCCACAAAGTACATGTAAGGATTGAGAAATTTCAAACCTCACTGTTATTTACAGAAGGGAAAAAGGACAAATAAGTACCACAATAAAATGTGAAGTGCAAACATTATTAAACAATAAACAATATATAAAGAACAATAGGAACAGGATTCCTTAGCGATAACAAACTCTACATGACTTTCAATTCTAGGAAAGACCATATGTATAAATTTATATGGCCGTGAAAGTCTAGCTCTGATTGGTGAACTTAAAAACATTGCAGACTATTTCTAAAATATTTGACTAAAGAAGAATTTTGATTAAATATTATACTAGTGGTTACAGATCATGCAATAATGTATCCCAACTAGACTGCTCAATATGTGAGTTATATTCTTACATTCAATGACCTAAAAGAGTTAAAATGAAAGACAGAAGAAATTATCCTTTTAAATAACTTCATACACTTTTTCACTTGCAGATATTCAGTAAACATGTAAATCATTTAAGGAAAGCAAATTTTGAAGCTGACCATAAAAGAATGATATAGGACCTTTAATCAATTTTAGAGTTAATAATAGAATCACCCTGGAAATAACAGGAACATTGGAGAGAATATTATATATATATATAACATGTAAGCCAGATAAGGTAGAGCATAGTCATGAAATTTTAAAACACAGATGAAATGGGCATTATTATAAACTCAGAGACAGCTTAGAAGACAGTTTGAAGGGGGAAAACATTAGCAAAAGGAAGTAGAAAACATAAAGAAGAAACATGAAAGAAAGTAGCATATAACAAGTGTTGATATTAGCCTTTTAACTGAAGGTCAAGCAGTCCCAAATGTATCATATATTATTTGGTCTGTTTCCACCAAACCTCTCCAGCAATGTTGATGAGACATTTAGAAACAATTGAGTTACAAGAGAAAATAGGGAGGAGCTTCAAGATGGCAGAAGAGTAAGATGTGGAGATCATCTTCCTCCCCACAAATACATCAGAAATACATCTACATGTGGAACAACTCCTACAGTACACCTACTGAACGCTAGCAGAAGACCTCAGACCTCCCAAAAGGTAAGAAACTCCCCATGTACCTGAGTAAGGCAAGAGAAAAAAGAAAAAACAGAGACAAAAGAATAGGGACTGGACCTACACCAGTGGGAGGGAGCTGTGAAAGAGGAAAGGTTTCCACACACTAGGAAGCCCCTTCATGGGCAGAGACTGTGGATGGTGGAGGGGGGGAACTTCGGAGCCACGGAAGAGAGCGCAGCAATGGGGGTGAAGGCAAAACGGAGAGATTCCCACACAGAGGATCAGTGCCGGCCAGCACTCACCAACCCCAGAGGCTTGTCTGCTCACCTGCCGGGCCGGGCGGGGACTGGGAGCTGAGGCTCAGGCTTCGGAGGTTGGATCCCAGGGAGGGGACTGGCTGCATGAACACAGGCTGTAGGGGGCTAGTGTGCCACAGCTAGCCAGGAGGGTGTCCTGGAAAACGTCTGGAGCTGCCGAAGAGACAAGAACCTTTTTCTTCCCTCTTTGTTTCCTGGTGCGCGAGGACAGGATATTAAGCGGGCTGCTTAAAGGAGCTCCAGATACAGGCACGAGCCTCAGCTATCAGCGCAGACTGCAGAGACGGGCATGAGATGCTAAGGCTGCTGCTGCCGCCGCCAAGAAACCTGTGTGTAAGCACAGGTCACTATCCACACCTCCCCTCCCGGGAGCCTGTGCAGCCTACCACTGCCAGGGTCCCGTGGTCCAGGGACAACTTCCCCAGGAGAACAAATGGCATGCCTCAGACTGGTGCAACATCACAAAGGCCTCTGTCGTGACAGGCTCACCCTGCACTCCATAGACCACCTTCCCCCCAGCCTGAGTGAGCCAGAGTCCCCCAAAGCAGCTGCTCCTTTAAACCCGTCCTGTCTGAACGAAGAACAGATGCCCTGAGGTGAGCTACATGCAGAGGCGCAGCCAAATCCAAAGCTGAATCCCAGGAACTGTGTGAACAAAGAAGAGAAAGAGAAATCTCTCCCAGCAGCCTCAGGAGCAGCGGATTAAATCTCCACAATCACTTGATGTACCCTGCATCTGTGGAATACCAGAATAGACAACAAATCATCCCAAATTGAGGAGGTGGACTTTGGGAGCAACGATATATATATATTTTTTCCCTTTTCTCTTTTAGTGAATGTGTACACAGATGCTTCTGTGTGTAATTTTGTCTGTATAGATTTCCTTTTACCATTTGTCTTAGTGTTCTGTCTGTCCATTTTTTGTTTGTTTATTTTGGTATTTTTTATTATAGTTTTAAGCACTTGTTATCATTGGTGGATTTGTTTTTTGGTTTTGTTGTTCTCATTTTTCTTTCTTTTTTTTAATTACTTAAAAATTTTTTTAATAATTATTTTTTGTGTTTTATTTTAATAACTTTTTAAAAATTTTATTTTACTTTCTTTTTTTCTCTCTTTTATTCTTAGCCATGTGGATGACAGGCTCTTTTGTGCTCCAGTCAGTCGTCAGGACTGTGCCTCTGAAGTGGGAGAGCCAAGTTCAGGACATTGGTCCACCAGAGACCTCCCAGCTCCACGTAATATCAAACAGCAAAAATCTCCCAGAGATCTCCATCTCAAGGCCAAGACCCAACTCCACTCAACGACCAGCAAGCTACAGTGCTGGACATGCTATGACAAAAAAAATAGCAAAACAGGAACACAATCCCACGCATTAGCAGAGAGGTTGCCTAAAATCATACTAAGGTCACAGACACTTCAAAACACACCACCAGATGTGACCCTGCCCACCAGAAAGACAAGATCCAGCCTTATCCACCAGAACACAGGCACTAGCTCCCTCCACTAGGAAGCCTACACAACCCACTGAAACAATCTTAGGCACTGGGGATGGACACCAAAAACAACAGGAACTATGAACCTGCAGCCTGTGAAAAGAAGACCCCAAACACAGTAAGTTAAGCAAAATGAGAAGACAAAGAAACACACAGCAGATGAAGGAGCAAGGTAAAAACCCACCAGATGTAACAAATGAAGAGGAAATAGGCAGTCTACCTGAACAAGAATTCGGAATAATGATAGCAAAGATGATCTGAAATCTTAGCAATAGAATGGAGAAAATACAAGAAACTAACAAGAACCTAGAAGAAATAAAGACCAAGCAAACAATCATGAACAACACAATAAATGAAATTAAAAATTCTCTTCAAGGGATCAATAGCAGAATAACTGAGGCAGAAGAACGGATAAGTGACCTGGAAGATAAAATAGTGGAAATAACTACTGCAGAGAAGAATAAAGAAAAAAGAATGAAAAGAATTGAGAACAGTCTCAGAGACCTCTGAGACAATATTAAATGCATGAACATGCGAAATATATGGGTCTCAGCAGCAGAAGAAAAAAACAGGGACTGAGAAAATATTTGAAGAGATTATAGTCAAAAACTTCCATAATATGGGTAAGGAAATAGTTAATGAAGTCCAGGAAGCACAGAGAGTCCCATACAGGATAAATACAAGGAGAAATATGCCCAGACACATAATAATCAAACTATCAAAAATTAAACACACACAAAAAATATTAAAAGCAGCAAGGGAAAAACAATGAATAACATACAAGGGAATGCCCATAAAGTTAACAGCTGATCTTTCAGCAGAAACTCTGCAAGCCAGGAGGGAGTGGCAGGAAATATTTAAAGTGATGAAAGGGAAAAACCTACAGCGGGGTCCCTGTTGTTTCCCGACAGATGATCTGAGGCATAGCTGGGTGGTAACACGGAGCTGCTCAGGGACTTTGTTTCCAACCGGAGTGCATCTAATCTCGTCCAGGAGGGGGAACGAACAGATAGCTCTCTGCTATCTTCACAACTTTCTGTAAACCTAAACCTGTTTTCCTGAGGATGGTGACTGCTCTGTGCTCCTTGATGTCCTGAGGCCGGATGCAGTGAGTGATTTCATCAGCAGCATATCCACTGAGCACAGTCATGCTGCTCCTGTGCATGGGCAGGGAAAGCACGGGCTCCGACACCCAGATAGGCTTGAACTGGAACTTGCAGCTGAAGCAGAGCACGGAGTCGCTGAAGAAGGACAGACATGATGGGGCACTTGAAGATGTGGGTGGGGTCTATGTGAGACACGATGCGGCTGCCGGGCTGGTAGTCTTTGATGACGGTGCTGTTTACGAAGCCTGTGGGTATGACGTGGTGCTCCACCATCTACTGGATCACCAGCTGGTGCACCCACTCGGGTATCTCGTCCACGTTGCCCAACGGGTAGAGGTGCTCCTGGCCTGGCCAGCACTTCTGCAGCTGAGTGCTGTATGTGTAGCCCTCGCTGAAGAAGTTTGTTTCCCCTTGGTCTGGAAAGAAGGGGGAAAAGGATCTCAATACCTACATCTACTACAATGAGAAGAACAGGAGCCCCAACCACCACTTGTCCCTTCCAGACAACTGGAAAAATCAGGTGGAACCCGATACCCAGGCAGTGATCCAGTGGATCCGCTCCTTCAAGTTTGTCCTTTCAGCCAATCTCCATGGAGGGGCAGTGGTGGCCAATTACTCATATGACAAGTCTCTTGAACACGGGTCCGAGGTTTCTGCTGCACTGCCAATACCCCCACGCCTGATGACACACTTTTCCAGAAGGTGGCCAAGGTCTACTCCTTTTCCAGAAGGTGACCAAGGTCTACTCCTATGCACATGGATGGATGCACCAAGGTTGGAACTGTGGGGACTGCTTCCCAGGTGGCATCACCAATGGGGCTTCCTGATATTCTCTCAGCAAGGGAATGCAAGACTTTACATCCATACCAATTGTTCTGAGGTCACGCTGGAACTGAGTTGTGACAAGTTTCCACGACAAGTTACCTCACGAGTGGCTGGGTAATCAGGAAACCCAAATTTAATTCTTGGAACAGGTACACCAAGACATACGGGGAATGGTGCGGGATGAGAAGTATAATAATATTGCGGACGCTGTCATTTGTGTTAGTGGGATTAACCAAGATGTCACTTCAGGTGACCGTGGAGATTATTTCCAGCTGCTGCTTCCAGGGACCTACACTGTCACTGCCACGGCACCCAGGTTTGAACCAGAGATAATGAGTGTGACCGTGGGTCCTGGGGAACCCAAACTGGTTAATTTCCAACTCAAGAGAAGCACCGCTCAAACAGCTCCTAGGAGGAGAGGCCCCAACTCAGGGCATAGAGGCAGAGTCTTACCAAAGAAAGTGCAGCCCCAGGCAGCTAGGAAAAAATGAATGAAGACAACAGTCCCATAGAGTCCCTGCCAGAAATCCACAGTGCCCGGGGCAACAATTTAGAAAGACTTTGTTCCCACTCTGGCACCAGATGAAGCATTCTTTCTATTTTATTATCTGAGACATATTTAAATATAAACATATTCAGAACAACAACAAAAAAAAACCCCAAAAACAAAACAAAAACAATGCCTCTGGTTGGAAATAACATAACTTTTTGGGTCAATGAAAAAATTATAGAAAGGGAAGATAGTAGGTGATCTATAGATTTAAATAAATAAATAAATAAGATAAACAAAGCACACACTTTCTAACATATAATCAACAGGAAAGGGGGAAAAAACACAATCTTATGGATAATATTTTTTTTATCCATAGTAGAAAGGTAGAAATATCCATAGAAGAAAGGTAGAATTATGGAAGACACAACATGTATTTTAAAAAGACCAGGAAAATTGTTTGTAGGACAAAATACATTTTATAAAAAAGAACAATGAAAAAATTGAATTGAAAGCAATACTGTAGATTCCTGGGTTTATTAGAATTACTTGTGGCAGAAGAAAATTATAATACATAAAATATTTCATTATAACAATAGGATAAAACATTTATTTGAAATGGAAATGCTTTTAAAGTTTTAATTCTGTTCAAATATAAGAATTTATTATTCTTATTGTCACAAATGGATTCCTTTTAAATTGCAGTTACAACACTATAGATGTCAAATACTTTGGGGAATGAAAATGAGTAATAAAACAAAATGAAAAAGCCTAAGTAAAGTGTAATATTCCAGGCAAGTTTTGCAAGATATTAGTTGGCATATAACATGTCAGAAATAATTGAAATACCAAACCACCCATGACAGAAAAAAGTAAAATGAAATTCTATGTATTTATTTCTGGAAATGTTCAAATAGCATTAGTAATTTTCATATTTTACAAGCCCCATGAAAATAAAAAATAAATGAGATTTTTTAAACTTGCAAACATGTTTACTCTCTTTTGATTCTATGCCAATTTAGTCATTAATTTGAAAATTTGAAAAAATATATTAATATCCCTCAACTCTAATATTGTTAAGGGGTATGTGTGTGTGTGTGTGTGCGTGTGTGTGTGTGTGTGTGTGTGTGTATTGGTTCTCTAACATCTACATTTAATAAAAACTAACCTGCCTTAAGTCATTACATTCACATTAAAAAAAAAAAAAACAAAACTTCTAGTGCATTGACTGCATTGAATCCAGAAAAAAACATTTAATAACATTGTTTTATGCCACTGTAGTCCATTTTGGCCTTCTGAATTAAAATTTTTGAAAGCTGTAATTATAAACTTTTATTTCAAGCTCTTGAAGTTATTTAATAGAGAAGGACTTTCATCCAACGTTTGATATTCCCCATATATTGTTCCTTCTTCAACACCAGATGTCATCCAATTCTTGATTTTAATGATATCCAGCTTCAAATTTAGTGATTCTCGGTAAGATAACTTATTTGTCAATAAACTTGACCTTGTGATACAGCAAAGTATCAACCAGACAAAATTAGTTTCAGTGAACTGAATATTATTCCTGTGTAGAAAGGGAAGAGCATTTAATTCAAAGATCATCTGCCTTTGATATACTTGCTGATAGCTTAATTTACTTAATTCTTAATGGTGCTATCATTTATTAATATTAGACAGCATTCTTTTAGTTCTATAATGGAAGAACTGGGTGAGGTAAATGATGCAATAAATATATTACATATTTTACCTCATTTGATTTTGACCTTAAGATAACAAAGCCCAGATATAATGTTTGTCTCGATTTTAAAAATAAGGGAAGTGAAATTGAATTATTTTAGTTCAGACCAGAAATCCTAAATCTGGTTTTGTATATAATGAAGTGTTGAATATTGGTTAAGGAGAAGTAAGTAGAATACAGCGAGAATCCCAGATCCCCATAAAGCTACTCTTACTTTTGAATCAGGCACAGTTATCTTTACTAACCAAAGCATATTAAGGTCATTAATGCATCACCGTGAGTGCTGGATATCCTTGTCTACCACCCCTAGATCCACTGTCCACATTTTCCTCTCCCTACTTTGTGCCATGAGATATTGATCTATAAGAATTACATTGGTGGACTTCTTTGCCCTCTGGTTCTTCACTGGGTTCAGCCTTGGGGAGGAAGGAGTGAGATCTGGAAATGTATTTCTCCAATTCCTGCATGCAGGCAAGATTGCAATAGCCTGACTGAGTCCCCTAGTGAGTAGGAAAAGCTTCAGGCCAGGCAGCCCTCTCTACACAGCTCTCCCTGACTGTGGATTCCAGTTGCTGCTTCTCTCCTTACCCTGGCTTGAAGCCTAGCAGGTTAATGACTTCTGGGTTTCAATGTATTACTTCTTGCAGATTCCCTCCACCTTGCACAAACCTGTGTAAATAGTAATTTTCTTAAATTTTCCTCCAAATAGCCATTTTTAGCTTATATCAATCAGGACTCTGAGTGATACACAGTAGAGGAAAAATGAAATGACTCTTCTAGGCTCTTCAGTAGTCTATAAACTCCTTAAGGACAAAAAGTATGCATTTTTGTCTTTGAGGACTAGCCTTTGTCTAGAACACAAGAAATGAATATATTTTCTTGCTGTTCAAATGTTTTTGGTTTAAGTGGGATGCTTAAAAGTTCAAAGGATAGAGAGTAAACCTGTTAAAACAAGTTCATTAAGACCATGATATCATTATAATCTTTATGTAAATAATATAAAATGAACATTTTATAACTATACATATCAAGATTCCAAATAACACTTGAATCATAACATAAATATCATCTGATCATTAAATCGATACATTGCAAGGTTAATGCCTTTTTTATACTAGTATCATGGAGCTTTTTATTTATTTTTATTTATTTTGGCTGTGTTGGGTCTTCGTTTCTGTGTGGGGGCTTTCTCTAGTTGCTGCGGGCGAGGGCCACTCTTCATCGCGAAGCGCGAGCCTCTCACTATCACGGCCTCTCCCGTTGCGGAGCACAGGCTCCAGACGCGCAGGCTCAGTAGTTGTGGCTCAAGGGCCAAATTGCTCCGCGGCATGTGGGATCTTCCCAGACAAGGGCTTGAACCCGCATCCCCTGCGTCGGCAGGCAGATTCTCAACCACTGCGCCACCAGGGAAGCCCTCATGGAGCTTTTTAGAGTAGGTCTTTTGAACCTTTTAATGCCTCTACAGCTTCTAGGATAGGGTTGGGCAAAATAAGTAGAATATTCATCTGAACATTGTCTTACTTGTTTTGTTCTATTAATATTCTAGCATGGAAATGGAAACATAATAATTTTCAGGTGTATTTTGAAAGAAAATGTACGTGAATTTGGTATGTATTAGATTAGGGTAAGTTTAAAGTACAAACTTTCACATCTTTCAAACTACCATTATATTTATTAATAATACTTTGGAAAAACATCATAATATTTACATACTTTTAAAAGAAGTTCAAATATTTTCAATTCAATACAGTAAATTATTTGTTCCCCATTTCTATCTTTTTTGAAAAACTGGTAAATTCAATTCACCAAGATCAACCTTCTTTTTCTTTTATTGACAGACACAGAAGAGGAATACTTCTTGAAACTCATAAATGAATGTCTTTTTTGTTGTTAAAATTTTTTTTTGTTTTATTCAAACAGAAAGTCACAAAAATTATAATCATCCTCATCAGTTCACTCAGTCCAATGAAATTAATATTTTTTTATCTTGATCTTTTGTTAGCACTTTTATAAATTCATCAGTTTTCCATTAGAGTTCTGAAAATGCTTATTCATTCAGTTCATCAGTAGAGTCAGTTACCAGAAACCTGTACTTGTCAGAGTCTTTTCCATGAATTCCTAGACGATGAAACTCTTTTACAGGAACATTTTTGCAAAAGCATCAGAGTACACCCAGAACTGTCTGTAAATGACAAAAGACTTAAAAATGACCACAGATAAAGATTTGATGAAAGTTCATAATAATGCAATTGACAAGGAAATTTAGTTATTTCTGAGATATACATTTTAAAATAATAACTAGAATTATGACATAACATTATACCAGAACATATAAGATTTGTACAAATTTCATGTAATGTCTGAAACATTTATATTAACATATTTCCACACAAATAACCCAAAGAAAGTTTAGTATTAGTTTAGTTTAGTTTTGTTTTTCTATACAGCAGGTTCTTATTAGTCATCTATTTTATACACATCTATGTATATATGCCAATCCCAATCGCCCAATTCAGCACACCACCATCCCCACCCCACCTTGGTTTCCCCCCTTGGTGTCCATACATTTGTTCTCTACATCTGTTTCTCAACTTCTGCCTTGTAAACCTGTTCATCTGTACCATTTTTCTAGGTTCCACATACATACGTCAATATACGATATTTGTTTTTCTCTTTCTGACTTACTTCACTCTGTATGACAGTCTCTAGATCCATTCATGTCTCAACAAATGACTCAATTTCATTCCTTTTTATGGCTGAGTAATATTCCATTGTATATATGTACCACAACGTCTTTATCCATTTGTCTGTGAAAAGGCATTTAGGTTTCTTCCATGACCTGGCTATTATAAATAGTGTTGCAAAAACACTGGGGTGCATGTGTCTTTTTGAATATGGTTTTCTCTGGGTATATGCCCAGTAGTGGGATTGCTGGATCATATGGTAATACTATGTTTAGTTTTATAAGGAACCTCCATACTGTTTTCCAAAGTCACTGTATCAATTTACATTCCCACCAACAGTGCAAGACAGTTCCCTTTTCTCCACACCATCTCTAGCATTTGTTGTTGGTAGATTTTCTAAAGATGCCTATTCTAACTGGTGTGAGGTGATACCTCATTGTAGTTTTGATTTGCATTTCACTAATAATTAGTGATGTTGAGCAGCTTATCATGTGCTTCTCGGCCATCTGTATGTCTTCTTTGGAGAAATCTCTATTTAGGTCTTCTGCTAATTTTTGTATTGTGTTGTTTGTTTCTTTACTATTGAGCTGCATGAGCTGTTTATATATTTTGGAGAGTAATCCTTTGTCTGTTGATTCATTTGCAAATATTTTCTCCCATTATGAGGGTTGTTTTTTCATCTTGTTTATGGTTTCCTTTGCTGTGCAAAAGTTTTTAAGTTTCATTAGGTCCCATTTGTTTATTTTTTGTTTTTATTTCCATTACTCTAGGAGATGGACCAAAAAAGATCTTGCTGTGATTTATGTCAAGGAGTGTTCTTCCAATGTTTTCCTCTAAGAGTTTCATAGTGTCCAGTCTTACATTTAGGTCACAAATCCATTTTCAGTTTATTTTTGTGTATGGTGTTAGGGAGTGTTCTAATTTCATTCGTTTACATGTAGCTGTCCAGTTTTCCCAGCACCACTTACTGAAGAGACTGTCTTTTCTCCATTGTATATCTTTGCCTCCTTTGTCATAGGTTAGTTGACCATAGGTGTATGGGTTTATCTCTGGGCTTTCTATCTTGTTCCATTGATCTATGTTTCTGTTTTTGTTCCAGTACAGTATTGTCTTGATTACTGTAGCTTTGTGGTATAGTCTGAAGTCAGGGAGTCTGATTCCTCCAGCTCCATTTGTTTCCCTCAAGACTGCTTTGGCTATTCAGGGTCTTTTGTGTCTCCATACAAATTGTAAGGTGATTTGTTGTAGTTCTGTAAAAAATGCCATTGGTAATTTGATATGGATTGCATTGAATCTGTAGATTGCTTTGGGTTGTATAATCGTTTCACAATCTTGATTCTTCCAATCCAAGAGCATGGTATATCTCTCCATCTGTTGGTATCATCTTTAATTTCTTTCATCAGTGTCTTATAATTTTCTGCATACAGGTCTTTTGTCTCCCTAGGTAGGTTTATTTCTAGATATATTATTCTTTTTGTTGCAATGGTAAATGGGAGCATTTCCATAATTTCTCTTTCAGATTTTTCATCATTAGTATATAGGAATGCAAGAGATTTCTGTGCATTAATTTTGTATCTTGCAACTTTACCAAATTCATTGATTAGCTCTGTAGTAGTGCTCTGGTAGCATTTTTAGGATTCTCTTTGTAGAGTATCATGTCATCTGCAAACAGTGACAGTTTTACTTCTTCTTTTCCAATTTGTATTCCTTTTATTTCTTTTTCTTCTCTGATTGCCATGGCTAAGACTTCCAAATCTATGTTGAATAATAGTGGTGATAGTGGACATCCTTGTCTCATTCCTGACGTTAGAGGAAATGCTTTCAGTTTTTCACCATTGAGAATGATGTTTGCTGTGTGTTTGTTGTATATAACCTTTATTGTGTTGAGGTAGGTTCACTCTATGCCCACTTTCTGGAGAGTTTTTATCATAAATATGTGTTGAATTTTGTCAAAAGCTTTTTTTGCATCTATTGAGATGATCATATGGATTTTATTCTTCAATTTGTTAATATGGTGTATCACATTGATTGATTTATATATATTGAAGAATCCTTGCATCGCTGGGATAAATCCCACTTGATCATGGTGTATGATCCTTTTAATGTATTCTTGGATTCTGTTTGCTAGTATTTTGTTGAGGATTTTTGCATCTATATTCATCAGTGATATTGGTCTGTAATTTTCCTTTTTTGTAGTATCTTTGTCTTGTTTCGGAATGAGGGTGATGGTGGGCTCATAGAATGAGTTTGGGAGTGTTCCTTCCTCTGAAATTTTTTGGAAGAGTTTGAGAAGAATAGGTGTTAGCTCTTCTCTAATATTTGGTAGAATTCACCTGTGAAGCCATCTGTTCCTAGACTTCTGTTTGTTGGAAGATTTTTAATAACAGTTTCAATTTCATTACTTATGATTGGTCTGTTCATATTTTCTGTTTCTTCCTGGTTCAGACTTGGAAGGTTATACCTTTCTAAGAATTTGTCCATTTCTTCCAAATTGTCCATTTTATTGGCATAGAGGTGCTTGTAGTAGTCTCTTAGGATGCTTTGTATTTCTGCAGTGTCTGTTGTAACTTCTCCTTTTCATTTCTGATTTGAGTCCTCTCCCTCTTTTTCTTGATGAGTGTGGCTAATGGTTTATCAATTTTGTTTATCTTCTCAAAGAACCAGCTTTTAGTTTTATTGATCTTTGCTATTGTTTTCTTCGTTTCTATTTCATTTATTTCTGCTCTGATCTTTATGATTTCTTTCCTTCAGCTAACTTTGGGCTTTGTTTATTCTTCTATCTCTAGTTCCTTTAGGAGTAAGGTTAGATTGTTTAATTGGAATTTTCTTGTTTCTTGAGGTAGGCTTGTATAGCTATAAATTTCCTTCTTAGAACTGCTTTTGCTGCATCCCATAGGTTTTTGATCGTTGTGTTTTCATTGTCAGTTTTCTCATGTATTTTTTGATTTCCTCTTTGATTTCTTCAGTGATCTCTTGGTTATTTAGTAATGTATTGTTTAGCCTCCATGTGGTTTTTTTTTGTTTTTTCCCTTGTAATTCATTTCTAATCTCATAGCATTGTGGTCAGAAAAGATGCTTGATATGATTTCAATTTTCTTAAATTTACTGAGGCTTGATTTGTGACCCAAGATGTGGTCTACCCTGGAGAATGTTCTGTGCACACTTGAGAAGAAAGTGTTATATGCTGTTTTTGGGTGGAATGTCCTATAATTATCAATTAAATCTATCTGTTCTATTGTGTCATTTAAAGCTTCTGTTTCCTTAATTATTTTCATTTTGGATGATCTGTCTATTGCTGTAAGTGAGGTGTTAAAGCCCCACATTATTATTGTGTTACTGTCAATTTCCTCTTTTATAGTTGTTAACTGTTGCCTTATGTACTGAGGTGCTCTTATGTTGGGTGCATATATATTTATAATTGTTATATCTTCTTCTTGGATTAATCCCTTGATCATAATGTAGTGTCCTTCCTTGTCTCTTGTAACATACTTTATTTTAAAGTCTATTTTATCTGATATGAGTATAGCTACTCCAGCTTTCTTTTGATTTCCATTTTCATGGAATATCTTTTTCCACCTCCTCACTTTCATTCTGTATGTGTCCATAGGCTGAAGTGGATCTCTTGTAGACAGCATATATATGGGTCTTGTTTTTGTGTCCATTCAGCAAGCCTGTGCCTTTTGCTTGGAGCATTTAATCCATTTATTTTTAAGGTAGTTATCGATATATATGTTCCTGTGACCATTTTTAAAATTGTTTTGGGTTTGTTTTTGTAGGTCCTTTTCTTCTCTTGTGTTTCCCACTTAGAGAAGTTCATTTAGCATTTGTTGTAGAGCTGGTTTGGTTGTTCTGAATTCTCTTAGCTTTTGCTTGTCTGTAAAGCTTTTGATTTCTCCATTGAATCTGAATGAGATCCTTGCTGAGTAGTGTAATCTTGGTTGTAGGTTTTTCCCTTTCATCACTTTAAGTATATCATGCCACTCCCTTGTGGCCTGTAGAGTTTCTGCTGAGAAATCAGCTGTTACCCTTATGGGAGTTCCCTTGTATGTTATTTGTCATTTTTCCCTTGCTGCTTTCAATAATTTTTCTTTGTCTTTAATTTTTGCCAATTTGATTACTATGTGTGTCACTGTGTTTCTCCTTGGGTTTATCCTGTATGGGACTCACTGCGCTTCCTGGACTTGGGTGGCTATTTCCTTTCCCATGTTTGGGAAATTTTCGACTATAATCTCTTCAAATATTTTCTCTGGTCCTTTCTCTCTCTCTTTTCCTTCTAGGACCCCTATAATGTGAATATTGTTGCATTTAATGTTGCCCCAGAGGTCTGTTAGCTGTCTTCACTTTTCATTCTTTTTTCTTTATTCTGTTCCCCAGCAGTGAATTCCACCATTCTGTCTTCCACATCATTTATCCGTTATTCTGCCTCAGTTATTCTGCTATTGATTCCTTCTAGTGTAGTTTTCATTTCGGTTGTTGTATTTTTCATCTCTCTTTGTTTGTTCTTTATTTCTTCTACGTCTTTGTTAAACATTTTTTGCATCTTCTCAATCTTTGCCTCCATTCTTTTTCCGAGGTCCTGGATCATCTTCTCTATCATTATTCTGAATTCTTTTTCTGGAAGGTTGCCTATCTCCCCTTCATTTAGTTATTTTTCTGTGGTTTTATCTTGTTCCTTCCTCTGGTACATAGCTCTCTGCCTTTTCATCTTGTCTATCTTTCTGTGAATGTGTTTTTTGTTTGTTTGTTTTGTTTTTTCCCACAGGCTACAGGATTATAGTTCTTCTTGCTTCTGCTCTCTGCCCTCTGGTGGATTACAAATGGATGTTTTAACTATTTTTGATTGGAATATTTATCATGAATTTGACATGAGTTCTTGAAACTTTGAATGGGAAATGGAGAATTTTTATCATATATTTCTATCATAAATTTATAGCAACAATAAAGTATCATTTCCAAATAAAGTTGAGGAAAATGGGAAAAAATATAGTATCCTAACTTCAGTGACAAATAGTCATATCCTTGGAAGTTTATTTTGCTCTAACTTCAATTGTATAAGAAATAATTCACATAAAATAGGTTCACAGCTGTCCAAATCCAGCAATCTACAGGTCTACAATAATGTGGGGAAAATCTTATTACAGACACCTGACATGATGAATAAGATAGAACAAAAACTATTTTAAATACATAGCTGAATTAAATGAATATGAGATAAAGCTATATGTCTCAGAGAGAAGAATGACGTAACAATTAGACAAACAGACACCTTGTTGGAACCTGTGGCTGAATTGGATATGTATTTGAGAGGAAGGGCAAACTTTACCTATTCCTATTGCACAAGATACATGTTTTCACAGCAGGCACATATAGGAGACATGGTTTTACATTTTTTTCTTAATCTTGAGGTAATTGTAAATTCACATGCACAAAATGTAATTTCACAAGAGGGATATTGAAACGATACAGTCAGGATACACAATATTTCCATTACCATAAAGATGTTTCATGTTGCCTTTAATACTCTTTTTCATCCTGATTCTATCTCCTCTAAACCTGATATCCACAAAATTGTCATCCATTTCTATAATTTTGTCATTTCAAGAATCTTACATGAATGGAATCATATAGTATGTAACCCATTGAGACTGGCTTTTTACACTTAACATGATTCTTTGGAGTTTCAGCCAGGATGTTGCATGTATCAATAGTTCACTCATTTTTATTGTTGAATAGTATTCTATGGTTTGACATATCATAGTTTGTTTAATCATTACCCTGTTAAAGGACAGTTGAATTGTTTTCAGTTTTTAATTATTATGAATAAAATAGCTATAAACATTCATGCACAGATATTTGTGTGAGTCTAAGTCTTTAATTGGGATAAATGCTTAATAGTGCATTTGTTGCATTGTATAGTAGTAGTATATTAATTTCATTAAAACTCCCTATAATTAACAATAAGATATTGTGCACTTAAATTTTCTTTAAGAGGGTAGATCTCATGTTAAATGCTCTTACCACACACACACACAAAAAGCAACAAAGACAACCCCAAAACTCCAAAGGTATACAAGGAAACTTTTGGAAGTAATGGATATGTTTATTACCTTGATTGTGGTGATGGTAATAAGAATTTACACATATGATCAAACTCACTGAACTATTTACATTAATCACATGCTGTATTTGGTTAAACAGTAAATCCTCAATAAAACTGAAGAAAAATAAAGAAACTGCCAAACTGTTTTACTGGAGTGGCTGCACTATACAGCATACATTAGCAAAAGCATTCATAATCTAGTTTCTTTGCATCTTTGCCATCACTTTTTTTTAATCCATCCTGATAGTTATGTAGTGATATCTCATTTTGGTTTTTATTTTGCATTTCTCTAATTGCTAATAAAGATGAACCTCTTTTATGTGCTTTATTTTCATCTGTATGTCCTCTTCAAGGAAATATCTTTTCATATCTTGTTTCTAATTTTAAAGTTTTTTTTGCTTTTGTTCCTTTTATACTAGTGAGTTTTGAAAAGTCTTAACATGTTCTTGACACTAGTCTTTTGTCAGATATGTGTTTTGCAAATATCTGCTTCTTCCACTTGTGTATCTTCTCTTTTCATCCTAAGAGGTCTTCTTCCATTTTTATAGTGATATAATTGACACACAGCACTGTAAAAGATTGAAGTGTACAGTATAATGATATGACTTACATACATCATGAAATGAGTGCCACATTAAGTTTACTGAATATTGATCATGTCATATAGATACAACTTTAAGATAAAGAAAATATATTATGTGAACTCTTAGGATTTACTCTCCCAACAGCTTTCATATATAACATGCAGCAGTGTTAATTTTCTTAATCATTTAGCACATTACATCTCTACTACTTGCTCATTTTATAACAGAAATTTTGTACCTTTTGACCACCATCATCACCATACAATATTATGTAATATTGACAATGTTCCACACAATGTACATTTTGCCTCTTCGATTCATTTATTTTATAACTAGAAACTGTACCTGTTAATTCCCCTCACCTATTTTACTCATCCCCCACACCCCTCCTTTCTAGCAACTGACTGTTTTTTCCCTGTAACTATGATTCTGTTTTTGTTTTATGTTTGTTAATTTAAAAAAATATATTGTTTATTTAGATTCCATATATAAGTGAAATTTTACAGTATTTGTCTTTCTCTCTATCAGACTCATTTCACTTAAAACAGTATCCCCTAGGTCCACCCATGTTGTCACAAAAGGCAAAATTCCATTTTTTTTATGGCTGAGAAATATTCAACTGCATATATGTAATAAACATAAGAGTGCATATATATTTTCAAATTAGTGTTTTAATATTCTTTAGGTAAATACACAGAAGTGGAATTGCTGAATTGTATAATAGTTCTATTTTCATTTCTTTGAAGAGCTCCCATAGTGTATATCACAGTGGCTGCACCAATTCACATTCCGAGAAACAGTGCATAAGTATTTCCTTCTTTCTATATCATCATCAACACTTGTTATTTATTGTCTCTTTGAGCATATCCATTCTGACAGGTGTGAGGTAATATTTCATTGTGTTTTGATTTGTATTTCCATTATGATTAGTGATGTTGAACACCTTTTCATATTTCTGTTGACCATCCATATATATTCTTTGGAAAAATGTCTATTCAAATCCCCTGCTCATTTTTCAATGGGTTTTTGTTGTTATCTATTTGTTTATTTTTTGATATTGAGTTGTAAGAATTATTTGTATATTTTGGATCTTAACCCCTTATCAGATATATCATCTGCAAATATCTTCTCTCATACAAAGTAGATGACCATTTCATTTTGTTGATAATTTGCTGTGCAAGAGCTTTTTAGTTTGATGAAATTACATTTGTTTAATTTTGCTTTTTATTCCTTTCCTGATGACACATATCCAAATAAAATACTGCTAAGACCAAAGTAAAAGATAGTAAGTAAACATAGTGTCTATGTTTTCCTCTGCAACTTTTTTGATTTCAGATCTTCCATTTAAGCCTTTAATCCATATCAAGTTTATTTTTGAACATGCTGTGAGAAAGCAGTCTAGTTTAATTCTTCTGCATGTAGCTGCCCAGTTTTCCCAATATCACTTATTGAAGACGCTGTCTTTTCCCCATTGTATATTCTTGCCTCCTTTTTGGTAAATTAATTGACCATATAGGTGTGTGTTCATTTCTGGGCTCTCTGTTCTGTTCCATTGACTATGTATTTGTTTTTTTTTCTGGTACCATACTGTTTTGATTACAGTGGATTTGTGGTATAGTTTGAAATCAGGGACAGTGATACCTCCAAATTTGTTCTCCTTTCTCAAGATTGTATTGGCAATTCAGTGTCTTGTAATTCCACACAAAGTTTAGGATTATTTGTTCTAGTTCTGTGAAAAATACCATTGTCATTTTGATAGGAATTACATTGAATCTGTAGATTGCCTTGAATAGCATGGTTTTTAATTAATTTAAAATATTAATTCTTCACTTCATGAGCATGATATATCTTTCAATTTTTATTTATTGTTTCCAGTTTCATTCACCAGAGACATAGATTTCTGAGTACAGGTCTTTCACCTCCTTAGTTAGATTTATTCCTAGGTTGTTGGGTTTGTTTTTTGATGCAGTTGGAAATGAGACTGTTTTCTTGATTTCCTTTTCTGATCATTTGTTGTTAGAGTATGGAAACAAAACAGATTTGTGTATGTTAATTTTGTATCCTGTAACTTTACTGAATTTATTATAAGTTTTAAGAAGTTTCTTGGTGGTGTCTTCAGTATTTTCTATATATAATATGTTATATGTAAACAGTGACATTTTAATTTCTTCCTTAACAGTTTGGATTTATTTTATTTATTTTTCTTGCCTGATTGTTGTGACCAGAACTTCTAATAATATGTTGACTAAAAGTGGCAAGAGTGGGCATACTTGTTTTGTTTCTGATCTTAGAGAAAATGGTTTCAGCTGTTCACCATTGAATATGATGTTGGCTGTAAGTTTGTCATATATGGCCTTTATTATGTTATGTTCCTTCTATATCCACTTTGTGGAGAGTTTTTATCATAAATGGATGTTGAACTTTTTCATAACATATCTACTGAGATAATCATGTGATTTTTATTCTGTAGTTTATTAATGTGGTGTATCATATTGATTGATTTGTGGATAGTAAAAATTTCTTGCATCCCTGGGATAAACCCTACTTGATCATGTTGCATAATCCTTTCACTGTATTGTTGAAGTTGGTTTTCTAATATTTTGTTGAGTATTTCAGCATCTATGTTTATGAGTGATATTGGCCAGTAATATTCCTTTTTTATGGTGTCTTTGTCTTGTTTTGATATCAGGTTGATATTGGCCTTATAGAATGAGTTAGGAAGCATCATATGTACATGCTGAACAGCCAAATGGAAAATGGAAAAGGACAAGTGTTCCTCCATTTTATGACATTCCAAAAACAATCCCACTTCCATTTCTATATTTCTATATGTATACATCTAACATAAGGGAGTGGGAAAAGTATTATTTCTAGCCAATGTAAATATATCCAACTAAATATTGTAATTTATTATTCTGTTATAAGGGAAGAGAAGGGAGTAAATATTATGAAGAGCTAGCATAATTTCTGCTATAATATTTTTGGAGAATTAAATTCTGAGGGCATTATTTTATTTGTCCAACAGTCAATTCAATAGCATTACCTTTTCCAATATGTAAAATTTCAATATTGCTGAATCATAAAATTTAATTTAAAAATACATGCAATAATACTAACTACATTAACATGTAATATGCATTGTGTTATCTTTTACCTATAACTAAAATGATTTAAACTACAATTTCCAAGAAATGGTAGGTGTTCTTCTCTGCTTAAAGAAAATATGAATCCCAGAAGCATATTATTCGTCCTATTGATTTTGTTTATGCACTTGTTTTTCAAAAACCCCATCCACCAAAAAACAGTCATGCATCTAATACAAAGGTATTTTTTATTAGTTTTGAATTACTTTTCCTGTAAAAATATTGGCACTGTTGTGTGAAAGTCCTATAGTTATGTATGTTTATGAAACAGATGACTTTAAGAATATAAATAAAAATAAATGAATTTTATATGTTTTTACAATCCATCAATAGGTCAAATATGCTATAATTAAAGGGAGAATTAATTTTGGAATCAGACAAACCTAAATTTGAATAAAGTTCTACATGTACTATCTGTGTAAACATGACCACTTAAAGCCTTATGCTCTTCATTTCTAAAGTGGGGGCAATAGAACTTACCTCATAGGTTGTTGTAATAAGTAAATAAGATAATTTATGTATAACATCTAGTACAATACTTGGGATGTCATCCTTCCCCTAATTCTAATAATTTAATTAGGAAAATAAATCAGAGTAAGGAACATTTACTTTGGTGCTATTGTTTAGTCAAGTATCAGGTATGAGTAATATCTTTGTT
The DNA here is from genome assembly GCF_003031525.2 of Neophocaena asiaeorientalis asiaeorientalis. Lineage (NCBI taxonomy): Eukaryota > Metazoa > Chordata > Mammalia > Artiodactyla > Phocoenidae > Neophocaena > Neophocaena asiaeorientalis. Next base: position 3,223,317 of record NW_020172369.1, on the reverse strand, counting down.
GACTTCTTTTTGAAGAAATGATTAAGAAAACAGCTTTATGGTAAAACAATCATACATTCACAGGTATTGCTGACTTCTAGTACCTAACTCACACACAAAAAAAGAAAAAAAAAAAAAACATGACTAATTTAAATATATGTGTCAACATCAAAGTGTATATTTAAAATATATTCATCTAAATTAAGAGCCCCTATCAATCTAACCTCCTGAAAGTTGGAAGAAAAGTGTTAAAATTGCAGTGATTCTTGTCACTGGTTTCACCTCAGATGCCAGTATCTATATCCTTAAAAAGAAATAATAGAATGTTTCTGCTGGCTAAGATGGATTACTAACGACTGGATAGTCCCTCCTGTCTCAAACAACCAAAACACAAAATATATAAAACAATGGTTTTCAAGACACCGAACTAAGTCAATGAAAGCTGGTGATTTCTGAAGTATGAAAAACAAATGAGAGGATGAGTATGATTGCCACAGTTTGCTGCCTTGAGAGGGTTTCCAGGCCATGACATAGGAAGGTCAAACCAAAAAGAGCATGACAGACTCCCTGAGTTGAAGAGACAGAGCAGAAAGTCTGAGGAGACTAAATTGTCTAGAGTTTAGAGGATGTATTATGGTTTAGGAGAGAACCAAGCAGAGAAAGAACTTGAAGTCTACAAAGCTGTCCTCCTACCTCCAGGGTTAACCCTAACTGAAAAGGTGCTTAGTGCTCACACAGTGTTGGAAAAAATGTCTATTACCTTCAAATAGGCTAGAATATTTCATAATTAACAGGACATTATCGAGAACATTCAGAAAGAAAACAATGAGCTCTAGGATGAACTCTGCTCTGTCCTGCCTTCGACATACCAATTCCTCCCTCAACTAACAAATCTTTAAAGGAAGACATAAAAAGATAACTGTTTCCAAGTAAGGTAAAATCATTCCACAACAAACTCAAGAATATAAAGATTTTTAAAAAAATACAGCACCAATAGTGGTAAAATTCACAAAGTCTGCAAAACAATTTTAAAAAAATGACAAGGCAGGCAAAGGTAAGGGAAAATAATACCTGTAATGAGGAACAAACGTAGTCAATCTACTGATAAATCAAACCTAGAATTGACACAAAATTTAGACTTAATAGAAAAGAACTTAAAATAATTATTATAACTGTACACAGTATATTCAAAATTTTAGCAGAGGCATGGAAAATAGTAAAATGTTCCAAATCAATTGTTTCAAATGAAAACAATGAGTGTGATACAGCATACACTAGATGGAATTAACAGTAGATTAGACATTTTGAAGATTAATAAACTTGAACACACTTCTAACTAACCCACAGGTCAAAAAATAAATCAGAAGATGTATTAGAAAGTATTTTAAATTGAAAGAAGATGAAGCATCCAAATTTATGAAATGCAATGAAAGAAATAGTAAGAGGAAAATCAAAAACTTTAAATGTATCTTATAGAAAAGAAGAAAGGTATTAAATCAACATCTAAACAGCCCCTTAAGGACTTTGAAGACAAGAGCAAAGTAAAATCGAAGCAAACAGACAGAGGAAATAATAAGGGTCAAAATAAATAAACAGAAAACAGAACAATTATATAGAAACTATGAAGACACAATGAAACTAAAGTTTTATCCTTGGAAATAATCAACAAAATCAGTAATCAGCTAGAATAATCAACAAAAAAGATGACACATGTTTAAAAAAATGAGGAATGAGATAATCTCTACCTAATTTATAGTAATTAAAATTATCATAAGAAAATATTATGGACAGATTTATGCTGAATAGACAACTTAACCAAAGTAGAAAAATTCCTAGAAAGAAACAAATCATTAAAACTAAAAAATGAACAGAAAATTTGAATAGACATAAAAAATAATGGAATTGAATTAGTAATTTAAAATATTCCTACAAATAAGAGCTTGAGCCCAAGTGGCTTCACTTTTAATTCAATGAAGAAATGACACATTATATACAAATTCTTTCAGAAAATATAGACACAGTAAACACTCTTTGTCTTAATCAGTTTGGGCTGCTGTAACAGAAGTCCATAGACTGGATGGCTTAAAAGATCAATATTTATTTCACACAGTTCTGGGGGATAAGAAATCCAAAATTAAGCCACAGGCAGATTTGTTATCTGATGAAAAGTCCACTTTCTGACTCATAGATGGCTATCTTCTCACTGTGTCCTCACATGGTAGAAGGGTCAAGAGAGCTCTCTGGGACCCTTTATAAGGACACTAATCCCATTCATTAGGGTTTCATCCCCCTGAGATAATCACCTCCCAAAGGCCTCTTCTAAATACCACCACATTGGGGGTTAGGATTTCTACATGGGAAGACAAACATTCAGCCCATAACACCATCTTATTCTGTGAGTCTAGTGTTACTCTGATACCAAAACAAGGAAAAACACAAAACAAGCATCTCAAGGGAAAAGGAAAACTACCTCTCATGAATATAAAAACAAAAAATCTTAACAAAATATTGACACACTGAATATAGGAACTTATAAAAACTATTATATGCTTCTCACAGAAGAATTTCCAATAGTGTGTGTGTATATCCCCCCAGCCAGGGCCTGGGCTTATCCACCTGCACTCTCTTGAGGCTGAGTTTGACTTTGTGGCTCAGTTTCAAAGAAGAGAGTAGAGAAAGGGAAAAACAGTAACTTTACAGCAGAGAAAGCTAGTAAAAACTACATTAACGAAGTGATGAAAGTTAAGCTTTTTGAAATGTCATGTGTGTGTGTGTGTGTGTGTGTGTGTGTGTATATATATATATATATA
>NW_020172369.1:3198945-3220412 GCF_003031525.2 Neophocaena asiaeorientalis asiaeorientalis | reverse complement strand
ATGTACCCTCTGATTTTATGCAACAAGAATAGCCATTGATATTGTATAAGAAAACAGTTAACAGTGAGCTTGTAAAATATTTCATCTGGCTAATTGCTTTGCTTTATTAGTGATTACAAGACACCTTTGGCAACTTTAACAACTCTGAAAATTTCAATAGCCTAACACAAAGATATTAATTTATATTCAAAGAAAGTCTACTGTAATTACAAAAATTTTTCCATAGCAACTATTCTTTATGCGGAAACCCAGGCCCCACTGATCTTGTGGTGCTATCATCCATCGAGAATCTTTTTCTGATTTTTGCAGAAGTGAAGGGAATAATAAGAATATTTTACTAGCAATTAAATGTTTTGTAAAAACAACCCATTGGCCACATATATTTACAATGGGAAGAGTAAATGTTTTCTTCCTGTGTGCCCATAAAGAGAGGACACCCGTATCTACTAAAAATGTCCTTAAAATTCTGTAAACAAACGACTAGATAAAATGTGTCTGGTATTTAGTTGTCTCATAGAAACCTTTCCTGGCCAATTTTCTTCTTCCTCTCCATAGCATTGTTTTAGCACCATCTTTTGTTTGAGTTCTAACTGTTTTAAAATGTTATTCTGGTTCTTAGGTGGAAGTATTTGGCACTGTCAGAATCCCTCTGGGATTCTGTATCAAATCCAGTTTATTGTTAATCTGGCCTTGACTTCACACTACATTTTTTAGATTTGAATGTCCATTTTGTCCTTACACCCATTTTGAGAGGATGACTGCATTAATTGTTCTCAATATCTCAGGTAACACTGTATTCATCCTCTTTAGTATTGGCCTACCACATTTTCTCTGGGATTGGCCATATGTGTTGGCAAATGGGACAATAACAAAATTGACACAAGTAGAAGCTTTAATAAGCACTTGTGAGTATCTGCTTCCACTCTTGGATCTCTGCCATTAACACAAAAATAAACCTGGGATTGTTTGCTGGAGGGGTCTAAGAAAACCTCTCATGGAAAAATGTCAAATTGTCCTAGGTGAGGCCATTCCAGACCAGCTAGCCCTCAGCCTGTCTGCCAGCTGACTACAGGTACATGAAAGAGCCTGTTTGAAATCAGCTGAGACAAGCTCAGATGTGTAGAACTGCTCAATCAACACATAAATACGTGAGCAACAATAAATTGTTGTTTTAAACTGCTAGGTTTCAGGAGTGGTTTATTATATACTGATAGCTACTAATATACACAGCCACCTCTTATATATCAACACTAATAATAAAACTTCTCACTATATTGTTGCCTGTATAGATATTTCTTCTTGATATAGAGAGTTCCTGTTTGATTGTGGTCTTTTCTTCTTAGCCCTCCTTAGGAACTGTACTCTTTTTTTCACTTCAAATTAAATGTCTAGAAACTGCCACTTCCTTATAGAGTCCTGATGCCTGTCTACCTAACCACATTTTTTTCTATGTTTAGATTTTTTTTCTTTATCTATCGGTGATTTTTAGGATGCATACTCACTCCCATATTATGAACACTATGATCTCTTCCCACTACCCTCTTTAGATATAAGGATGGAATTCCACTTAGTAATTTTAGCAGAGTTTCATCCTTGTCTTTTAGTTTCCTCATACACCCAACATAGATTGAAGTACACATCTCATTCTCTCAAAATACCCCCTTTTTGTAAAATAGTTGGATTATATTAGGTATAGTGATATATTTAGTAGGCAATAAACTTAATAAAATGTAACCCTTTTGAAGAAGTACTAACTTGTGTCTCAGTCTTAACACAGTGTTAATAAGAGACTTCACTTCAAAAATGAAAAATATTAAAACAATATACACTCTTACAAAAGACTTTGAATAAAATGCCAAAGTGTGATGCCATTTAATAACATGAAAGAGAATTTATTTAAAATTTTCTCTAGTATCTTTCCTTGGTTAGAAATAGGTATATGAGAAAGATAAATCAAGATTAGACAGAAGCAAAACATAAATAAGAGAGACAAAAAAGCCAAGATTCACAGTAAAGTCTACTCATAATTTGATAAAATTATTATGAATATGTCCTAAGTGATTTGTGCCTTTCATTTTATTGAAACACCTTACCATACTGAATGTGATCCTAGAATTGAAAAATTGGCATTATTCACACAATTTTAAATTCTAGCTGTTTTAATGGGTACACATGTTGAAAAATTATGTTCCCTTTCAATATTGGAGGGAAATTTCAGGGTATATGGATTTAAGAGGTGATTTTCATCCTCCAATGTTATAACTTAATAAGAAATATATAAAAGGTATTTAGACTCTACATAATGTTGCATTATAGACTGACTTCTTAAGTGAACATCAAATGAGAGGCGTGTAGCTATTTTTAGACCATCGCATTGTTTTTCTGTGTGTGTGTGTGTGTGTGTGTGTGTGTGTGTGTGAGATCTGCCTTGAAGAGCATTTTCTTCCCAATTCTCCCCAAATATTCCAAATATCTAAAATATCTTCCTCCTTATCATCTGTATTGTATCTTCCTTCAGGTAATTTTCTGCCCTTTTTTAATGTGACTATGTGTAGCTATTTTTAGACCATCGCATTGTTTTTCTGCCTATTAATGTTATTTTGCTAAATAAAGATACAAAGACTTTGTCTGCAGAGCCAGAATTCTATATAGCTGACAGCGCCAGGAGAGAGCACATAAATACTAATTTGATAATATAACTTTTAACTTTCAGAAATCCAAATTCCTTGAAAGTTGTTTACATTTCAATTCTGTTGGCAAAGTTCATTTTTATCTTTTTTCAGCTTAACGAACCTCATCCCTCATTTATTTAATATAGCCTTGTTTTTGCCAAAAGTCATAAGATAACTTTTCAAAATATTGACTATTTTCTTATACTCCTGTAATTTCTCAAATAAAGTATCTGGTTTAAAATGCATGCAGTCAGTTTTGCTATTCAATATTGAATATAAATCACACATGACTCATTTTTCATATTACCACACTCTCTGATGATTGAATCCATCATGTTCCCTTTTGTTTGATTTTACATAAAGTCAAAAAGCCTCTGAAACTAAAATCTACCTGCATGATTACTATCACAAATAGAATGCATTCTGAGAATAAAATATAGTGACTTCACACTTATTTAGTTCTCTTTTAAGAGTAACGGTTTGTAAAAGCAGGTTAATCTCCTCAGTAATTCCAGATAATGGGTGAACCGAGCTATTCATGAGGAAAATAATACTATAATTTTGATGGCCTAAATGACAACCAACATCACAGAGTGGATGAAGACATGGTTATCAGAGCACTAGGGTCACAGGATTCTCAGAGCTTACTGAATCAGGAGAGAAATAGGTATGCTGGTTAAGCCTGAGTACTTAACGTTATTGCCAAGGTAACACTACTCATCTTTTAGTAGAATGAATATGAATACATGTATATATAATGTAGTTGCATATATAGGTTCACAGCAACAGAAGTAAGGAAGTATAAGACAAATATTAGTAAAATCTGGATCATGTAAGTGTAGCTTCTAGAATTCTCTCTTGGTCCAACAAAATGTGCTTTGTCTCCAGATAATAGGTCATTCAGATAAGTGCATAAATTTATCAGCCAAAGCTCAAGTTATTGAGGGGTCATTTATACTGCAAAACCAGGCAGTGTGACTAGATATAATAAAACAAATATTAACATTAATCTACACATTTTGAGTGGACAATGTTAACAAGCTGGTACAAAAAACATCCTAGGGTGTTTCAGTGTTTAAATAGAACATTATGAATCACCAGTTTTTCATTCCTGTTATGTGCAAAGTTTACTATCATGGCAACAATCATCACTGGAAACTAGCACAGAGTCCCCATAGACCAATAGTGAGGTAACCTTTACCTTATACACAAGCTGTCTTTTATAAACGGGATCTTCACCCCTATTCTATCGCTGATGATATTGACTTCTTGTAAGCAGTTCAGTTAGTAGCTTTTGCCTGTCCATTACACTCTAAAAAGTCATTTTACAGCTCACACAGGGAAGAAAAAACACAGAATTTTATGCTTCACACAGTAATTCTATTTTATAGCCTCATTCTGCATCTAATACTAAGAAAATATTTGATTTTAATTGGCTCCTAGAAGAGAAGCAATTGGCAATAATGATGCTTAGGTTGGGCTCCAAATGGCATTCTCTGTGTAAGGTTAATATGGTTTGAATTGAATGAATGCTTTCTGTTATAGGAATTCATTCGAAAAAGAGTTACTAATCACCTACTATATGCCAGATATAAGGTTAGGTACTAAAGATGCAAACACAATAAAGAAACAAGTAGAAAGTTTACACATATATCTAAACATATACATACATACAGAGGGAGACAGAGAGGAAAACTGGAAGGTCTGCTAAGGCTATATTACAAGTCTCTTGAGCCATGTTGAAGAACCTTGAATTTATTCTGGGAAAATATTCAAAAATTTTAAAGTCTAAAATGAGATGAATAGAGTATGTGTCAGAAAAATAACTCCAGAAGCAATGCAGAAAGTGGATTGGGGGACTTCCCTGGTGGTGCAGTGGTTAAGAATCTACTGGCCAATGCAGGGGACATGGGTTTAAGCGCTGGTCTGGGAAGATCCCACATGCCACAGAGAAACTAAGCCCCTGAGCCACAGCTACTAAGCCTGTGCTCTAGAGCCCATGAGCCACAACTACTGAGCCTGCCTGCCACAACTACTGAAGCCCGGCCACCTAGAGCCCATGCTCCACAACAAGAGAAGCCTCCACTCGCTGCCACTAGAGAAAGCCCACGTGTAACAACAAAAGACCCAACACAGCCAAAAATAAATAACTTTTTTTTTTTTAAAAGGAAAGTGGATTGGAGTAATAAGAAAAAGAACACAGTAGAGGAACTTACAAAAACATAGCTCTTTGTCATCAATTTTGACCAGGTGCTGCTTGCACAATGATCAATAATAAAACATAGTTATGAATATGAGGAAGTTTTTTTTTTTTTTTTTTTTTTTTTGTGGTACGCAGGCCTCTCACTGTTGTGGCCTCTCCCGTTGCAGAGCACAGGTTCCAGACACGCAGGCTCAGCAGCCATGGCTCACGGGCCCAGCCGCTCTGCGGCATGTGGGATCTTCCCGGACTGGGGCACTTTCCCATGTCCTCTGCATCAGCAGGAGGACTCTCAACCACTGCGCCACCAGGGAAGCCCGAGGAAGTATTTTTATTTTGAAAACTAAAGTGGTTTAACACCTTAGATAATTTCTCTAAATGAAGTATAAATAGAAGTGTATAAATAGAATTATAAATAGACCTAGGATCATATATGTGGGAATTTATATATCATTGAACCAAATTGGTTCTGAAAATACAACAGATTTTATATTTTGTATTCCCGTGTAAGAAAACAAACTGAAAACTGATAAATATAAATGGAATGTGCTGTATATTTTAAAAATTGGGCAAGAAGAAGTCATTTTTCTCAGAGAAGAATAATTTTGGAATCAGAGTAGCTTTATTTATATTTGAAAGCTCTGCTACTTACTTGGTGTGTGATCATGGGTAGCTATTTTACCTCTATAAATCTCACTTTCTGCATATATAAAATAAGATAATAATCTTACTTAAGAAGATTAATGAGATAATCCATGTAAAGCTATTACCACTGGATCTGGCACATAGAAAATTTTTAACAAACACCATGGTTACATCAGTTATGATCTTTAGTAGTAAGTTTCTTAGTTCTTGATTAGAAGTGGCTTAAGTAATAAAGTTTATTTGGTTTTATTTAATTGTAAATAATAAATTCAGAGGTAATCTTTGTCAGAGATGGTTCATTCTGTGGAATAGCAAAATTATCACATACCTTAACACTTACCTTTTTCTGTCCTGACACCTTCAGGGTGTTTTCTGTTTCTCTCATGATAATCTTAAAGTGCCTGTAACAATTCTTAACTAGAATTTTTATCCCCTCCTCTTGGGATTACAGACCTAAACAGAAAAGGAAGTGTTCCTGTTTTTGTCTTCTTCAGAGTAGGGAAAAACCACTTTCAGTAAGTTATCTGGTAGACTTCCCCTAACAAATTGTTACTCAGAGTAGAATCACAGACCTATGCCTAGACAACCAATGGCAAAAGGAACAGAATTACCATGATCGGTATATTACAACCATCTTACGCTTGCCAGCACTCACCCCTTAGGACTAGGGATAGATTCACCTTCTATGAGGGTATTGACCTCTGAGAACTGAGCAAAATTGAGATTCATTAGGTATAGAAGAAATGAGAATGGCTCTTGTGTAGGTAGACAATGGTGTTTTAGATGATAATTATAATAATGTAGATGCTGATGCTCATGTCAGTATTTAATCTCCAATGTGTCACCAAAAAAATCTTAGGATGTACATAGAAATATGGCAGTATCACCTGATATCCCTTCAGATCTCTATGGCATGCATTCTCTCATTGTTCTTAACTTTTAAAGATATATGCATATTTTAATCTCTTCCATCTAATAAGGTAATAGGACTAATATAGGAAATGTATGTATACATATACATACACATATATATTCACTTATACTAACTATAGATATTATAAACATTAAGGTAAGTTGCATTACTTTAGTGTCACAATGTCCTGAAGTACCTTTATTTTCTAATCTTACACTACTACTCTACACTTCCCTAAGTGTAACATTCGTAAAGTTATATGATAATTGTTTTAAACACACCAACTGTAGAGCACTCTAAGGTCTTAACTAATTAATAATGATTAGAATAGTTAAGCATGAGTAATTACAATTTTAATAGTAATATAAATAGAATCCCATGAATTGGTATTATAACTACTTTCAAATAATAAGATAAAATTAATTTTAAGCTAATAAATTTTTAAAAATCTTCTTATTTTATTTTATTTTTTATTTATTTATTTATTTTTTATTTTTTTAACTTTTAATTTTATATTGGAATATAGTTGATTAACAGTGTTGTGTTAGTTTCAGGTGTACAGCAAAGAGATTCAGTTATGCATATACATGTGTCTATTCTTTTTTGAAATTCTTTTCCCATTTAGGCTGTTACATAATATTGAGAAGAGTTCCCTGTGCTATACAGTAGGTCCTGGTTTGTGACACATTTAAAATATAGTAGTGTGAATATGTCAATCCCAAACTCCCTAACTATCCCTCCCCACACACCTCGCCCCTGGTAAACATAAGTTCATTCTCTAAGTCTGTGAGTCTGTTTCTGTTTTGTAAATTGTTTCATTTTTATCATTTTTTAAGATTCTATATATTAGCAATATCATATGATAATTCTTTTTCTCTGTCTGACTTACTTCACTCAGTATGACAATTTCTAGGTCCATCCATGTTGCTACAAGTGGCATTATTTCATTCTTTTTAATTCCTGAGTAGTATTCCATTGTATATATGTACCACATCTTCTTTACCCATTCTTATGTAAATAGATATTTAGGTTGCTTCCATGTCTTGGCTCTTGTAAACAGTGCTGCAAGAACACTAGGGTACATGTATATTTTCTGACCATGTTTTTCTCTGGATACCTGCCCAAGAGTGGGATTGTGGGATCATCTGGTAGCTCTATTATTAGTTTTTTAAGGAAGCTCCATACTGTTCTCCATAGAGGCTATACCAATTTACTTTCCCTCCAACAGTGTAGGAGGGTTCACTTCTCTCCACACCCTCTCCAGCATTTATTGTTTGTGGATTTTTTGATGATAGTCATTCTGACTGGTGTGAGGTGATATCTCATTGTCGTTTTCACTTGCATTTTTCTAATAATTAGTGATGTTTAATATCTTTTCATGTGCCCCTTGGCCATCTGTATGTCTTCTTTGGAGAAATGTTTATTTAGGCTTCTGCCCATTATCTGATTGGGTTGTTTGTTTTGATGATATTAAGCTGAATGAGTTGTTTGTAAATTTTGGAGACTAACTCCTTGTCAGTCACATCATTTGCAAATATTATCTCCTATTCTGTAGGTTGTCTTTTCATTTTGTTTATTGTTTCATTTGCTGTGCAAAAGCTTTTGAGTTTAATTAGGTCCCATTTGTTTGTTTTTGTTTTATTTCCAGTACTCTGGGAGATGGATCAAAAAATATATTGCTGCAATTTATGTCAAAGAGTGTTCTGCCTATGTGTTCCTCTAAGTGTTTTATAGTGTCTGGTCTCACATTTAGGTCTTTAATCCATTTTTAGTTTATTTTTGTGTATGGTGTAAAAGAATGTTTTAATTTCATTGTTATACATGTCACTGTCCAGTTTTCCCAACACCACTTATTGAAGAGACTGTCTTTCCTCCATTTTATAGTCTTGCCTCTTTTGTCATAGATTAATTGACCATAGGTGCGTGGGTTTTTTTCTGGGCTTTCTATCTATTTCATTGATCTATATTTTTATTTTTGTACCAGTACCATACTGTTTTGATGACAATAGCTTTGTAGTATATTCTGAAGACAGGGAGCCGGATTCCTCCAGCTCCACTTTTCTTTCTCAAGATTGCTTTGGCTATTCAAGGTCTTTTGTGTCTCCAATTTTTAAGATTTTTTGTTCTAGTTCTGTGAAAAATGCTATTGGTAATTTGATACATATTGCATTGAATCTGTATTTGCCTTGGGTAGTATAGTCATTTTGACAATATTGATTCTTCCAATCCAAGAATATGGTATATCTTTCAATCTGAAAACATTTCCTCTAAGATCAGGAACAAGACAAGAATGTCTACTCTCGCCACTTTTATTCAACATAGTTTTGGAAGTCCTAGCTATGGCAATCAGAGAAGAAAAAGAAATAAAAGGAATCCAAATTGGAAAAGAAGAAGTTAAGTTGTCACCATTTGCTGATGACATGATACTATAAGTAGAAAATCCTAAAGATGCTACCAGAAAACTACTAGAGCTCATCAATTAATTTGGTAAAGTTGCAGGTTACAAAATTAATACACAGAAATCTACTGCATTTCTATACACTAACAATGAAAGATCAGAAAGAGAAATTCAAGAAACAATCCCATTTACCATCACATCCAAAAAAATAAAATACCTAGGAATAAACCTACTTAAGGAGACAAAAGACCTGTACTCCAAAAACTATAAGACATTGTTGAAAGAAATCAAAGATGACACAAATAGATGGAAAAAGCTTCCTATTTTAATCTCAGTCATGCTGTACTTCTCTCTTTGTAACACATCACACTTTTGTAACACTTTTTGCAATACTAATCACACAGTACTTAAATATCATCTGTCAGTCCAACTCCATGAGGGCAAAGGCCTATTTTATTGTATTTACTGTTTTGGATGCAATAACAAGAATGCATCCTGACATGGTAGAGAAATAATACATGGACTATAGGAGTAAATTTGTGAGAAGAAAAGAGAATTTCTGATTAATCAAAAATAATCACAACATAACTGCTTACTTAAGAATATTTCTCTACAGAAATAGCATTATCTTCAGCTTTCTTAGAAATAAGATACCAGTCAAAAAGTTACATTGAATAAAGTTTCAATGATTACAGATACATCTTCAAAGACTTTAGTCATATCTAGAAGCCATTTGAGTACAGAGAATTATTCAGCAATATATGAAGATATGAACCCATTGTAAATGGATATATGTAGGTTTTACACTATCTTAGGATTCAGTTAAATCTTAACAATTGTAATAAAAATCTATATGCAGTGTACCCATTCCACAAGATAATAGCTCCTAATGCTTACTTTAAACATTTAGTGCTATTAGGTCTACCATACAAAGCATTCCACCCTCTACCCACTGACCTAGGAATAAACGGACCATATTAATAAAATGGACCATATTAATCAGTCTGGGAGTTGATAAATGTCTCAAGTTACTCCAGAGACCATTTTTGTAATTTCAAAAATCAGAACTGAATTAAGAAAGATGTCCTTCTCTGATGGTGGAGCTGTGAAGGAACCTAGTCTGTGAGAATGATGCTGACATCCAGAGAGAAACATGCAAGAGAGATGGAGAGTGAGGAGGATGGAGATGCCCAGTTCTCTTGGTTCAGGTTCATGCAACCTATTCTTCTTGTTGGAGACAGTATTCCAGCATCCTTCCAATAATTTATTCTTCCTAGAACTAAGCCAATTCACATTATGTTTGACATTTGAAGCAAGGGCCCACAGACCGTATTTATTCTTTTCAAAAACCTATTCTCATTTTTCTAGATTTCTATTGTTACATGTTGCCTAGTATATACCCCTTGCTCTCAGCTGCAGCCCCATTGAAATTTACTATTTTCTGAACCTGCCAGACATGTCCCTGGCTCAGGACTTCACTTCCTGGTTTTTCTGTCTGGAAAGCTCTTTTCCTGGACAATTGCAGAGCTCCTTTCCTTGTCTTCATCAGGTCTTTTCTCAAATGTCAACTTCTCAGCAAGGCCTTCCTTGACCATGATAGAGAAAATTGTAAAACACGCACTAAACCCACAAAGAAGACAAACAAAAAAACAGCATCTCTCCCTTTCACTATGTATTAACCATTGTTTATTCGGCTTCTCTTTCACTAAAATATAAGATATAGGAGGTCAGGGATTTTTATGTTTGTTCTTTAGTGTAAATTGCACCTAGAACAGTGTCTGGCACATAACCAGCATGCTAGTGAATAAAAAAAAATAAACAAATGAATAAATTAAAAAATTAATAAACTTATCCCTAGTAGAAAAAAAAGATTAAATTGGCGTGTGGTTGTCAGTCTTTTCCATGTTAAATATTGATATCGAGTTCTCCTAAAGAAGTACGTTTATCTTTATTTATTACTGCACATGTAGAAAAATTAAAATCATCAGCTGGGGAAGGAGAGAACTTCCATAAATAATTGACTAATTATTGCAAGGGGTCCATTATAAAGTTACCACTTAAAAGTATATTATACACATACAGTAACAATTTGGGGAATATAATAGAATAAAATATTCAATTCAAAATAAGTTCAAAAGCATAAAGGTCTAGCAATAAAACTGAATGAGAACCATGAAGCAATTTAGAGGAGGAAAAACTTTAAAGCTCTACTGATGGAAATGAAATAAAACTTGAATAAATGTAGAACTATATCCACTTATTAAGGAGGTAGGAAAAAATATTATGTATTAGTAATTTATCCTTATATTGATCAATATATTGAAAGAAAGACCTCTAGTGTTCCTGACAGGATGGTGATTTATTGTATATTGATGGCTCTCTTTGTCAAATCCAAGTCAAGGGAAATAATGGAAAACAAGAGGATTGTTGCAACCAAGATTGATGGAGCTGAGAAGCTTACTTTAATACTGTGAAGAGCCCTAAAGGCATGGAGGTGGTTGATTCCTAGTGTGGTAGAGAAATAGCAGCCCAGATCAGAAAGGGGAAGGGTATTCAGGGAAGAAGGGTGTTTGTTTTGCCTCTCGGTAAAGAAGTCTGAAAGAGTCATGGCAGAGAAGGATTAAGTTTCTTTTTCATTGTTTAGTGCTTATTCTGTTAGACTATTACTAAAATCCATGTGTGGATTAGTTTTTCAAATGCAAATAAAATATAGGTTAAATATTCTAAAACGTAGACATAGTTTTGTGATCTTTCTCACTTTTTAAAAAATTATCCTTTGTGGTGAAAATTTTATTTTTGTTTTGTTGTTTCTTCAGTCCCTTTACATGTGGCTCAAGGTAAAATTTTATTAAGTTCTTGGATTATTGCAGAATTGAAACAAAACACAAGCACTGCTGTTATCTTGTATTTTAAGGTAACTATTAACTGAGGATGATATGACCGGATTTAACATTTGTTTAAGCACAGAGGCCTTCTTCCGCAGTTTGGTAAACTTTCATTTTCACACTCCCGATCTACAGCCTGCTAACCAAAAAAACCACTCAATGGAAGAAAAAAAAAATACAGTAAATCTTTCTTATATTATAGTTATAGACTCAGGTTACTCGTTATATTTCATTCTCTGCTAGGAATCCTCTCTCCAATGTCTGAACACTTCATTTAAAATTAGAGATTTCTCAGTGTGGGCCTATTTGCTTGCTTATAAGAGGATGTATTTTCTCCCTTACTGAAAATATTTAAAAATCAGATTTTCATTTAAAATTTTTGCATCTATCTTGAAATGAATTTCCTTAAGTAGTCTAAATTATTTAAAATAAAAATCACTAGCTCTATATTAATTTTTGTTGTCTTAAGAACTTGTCAGTTTTATCCTTTAAACAGACAACAAACCAGACAGGAGCTTTTCCTGATATCTGGATAAGGTCATGAAGTCCCTTACTGAAGGCAGAACACATTCTGATGTCTGGATCTAATTGCAGATATTTTAATTAAAAAATCATTTTTTTCTCATAAGAAATATAGTACTATCTTTGAGAAAGAGCTTTAGGGATATCAATACTTAACTTGTTAGGAAAATGGCATCATCTATGACAAGTGGATAAACAGAACAGCAAGCCATATTCTGTCCCTGAGACCCACATTGTATTGTTCTGAAGCTATTTTGCTTACTTTCACTGATTTTTGAAGAATCCATATTATTTCACAATTGCTGGATGTGTTATCTTTCAAGTTCTGCAAAAAGTCTTCATTAACACAGTGACAGAGTCCATTTTCACTGTCAGGTTTGCATTATTAAACTAAAAATTAACAATTACAGCTCTCTGAAACTCTACCAATAATGGCAAAAGAGAAGATACAACTTTATACGTTACACTGGTATTATATGTAGTCAGCTGTAAAGAATAATGTCAAAGCTTTTTTTTTTTCTTTAATAATCAGTCCTTCGTTTTCTCATAGTTAGCTGTATCCTTAATTATTTCATAATATTAAGGAAATGAGAAATTCATTAATATGTATCACCTCATTTTTTCCAAATAGAAATCAGCCATGCTGCAAACTCCTTTAAAAACACACATACACAAGTCAAATAATTACAAGTCAAACATTTGCCACCTTACTCCAATTAAAACATTTCCTAACATTATTTACCATAACCACCACTGCATTCACATGTGTAAGATCCCTCGTATATACCATATATGTGCATCTATATGTAAATAATTTTGTGTTATAGACTTTCTGAATCATTATTCTTTTACATATATTAAGGTAAACTATAAGTTATAGAGCAAAATTGAAGGGAGAGTTCTATTCATCAGTAAAAGAAAAATGAATTATAGAGGGAAAATGAACTGTATTTAAGGAGAAATAAATCAATTTGCATTTGGCTTCATAATTTGCTTTACATTCTTTTTTTTAAGACTTTTTTTAAACAGCATTTTTAGGTTTACAACAAAATTGGGAGGAATGTATGGAGATTTCCCATATAACCTCTCCCTACATACATGCCTAGCCTCCCCTATTATCAGCATCATTCAATAGAAAGGTACATTTTTTACCAAAGATGAAGCTATATTAACACATCATGTTAACCATAGTCCATAGTTAATGACTGCAGAATTGTTCAGAAATATAATAGTCTGTCAAGAGGGAGATCCCTTTATACTTCTCCTTTCTCCAGTCTTTTAAATCAATGATCACCTTAATTCTTTTCTCTGTTTCTGCCCTTGCTCACCTGCCTGAAAGTGCAATCATGCTCTCCCTTCCTGGTGCTAGAGTTCTCTCTGTGATTCCTGGTTAAGTATTGAGGTCAGGGTGACCCATTGCCTGATACTGAGACCCCAACTGCTGACCTGAGCAGCATCTATTACTAGATTTTATCCCATAACGGTAAGACTGCTTTGTGTCATAAGACCTGCCTTCTGATATCACATGCTACACATTGCTTGCAGCACCTACAGCTAAGGGCATCACCATAACCCTGACACTGCTCTCAAGGTGGGCATTTGGAGTTTCATATCATGGAATCCACCAATGCCTTTTACTCTTCTGCCTCCACACATGGGCCGCATAATGCTTCACACTAATCTGCAATAACTACACAGCCTGAATTTTGATGCAATCATGATTTCAAATATTTTGTGTGTTGCCAAACTATGTATCAGTCTGTTTGATCGATTTGAAAATATATTTCCAATATATTAGTATAGTTCAATAAAAGTTGGTCACATTTAAGGAAAATTTTGCTTATAGAACATTTTTTTAAGTCTGCATCCTATAAGTCTTAGCCTCTTTGGCATATAAATAATAACGGTTAAAGTGAAATTTCTTTTTTCTTCTTTTAAATGTATCTCCCTATTTATTCTTCTGTTTGAATCTTCCCTTATATAACATAAATTGCAGAGTTAAAAAAGCTTGTTATTTCTACAAAAAATTCTATTCATATTCACTCTATTCATCCAGAAAGCAGCTCACACACAGTGAAATTGCTTTTTTGTAGCACATCAGAATATTTGATCATAATTATATTAAGTGAAGAAAAAAGAGAATTGTGATATTCACTTCGATTGATTTATTTCATTTGTTGATAATAACATCAATTACCAGTTCCAGGTTGCTTTACTAGAATAAGACGTATTAGAAGGCATTGACTGACTCAACATGTGCATACATGTGAAAATAAAAATGTTATTAAGAACATGTAGGAGCTTAATATTCTGAACATGTACATCAATCACTGAAAGAAGATTAGAATTCACTGTACATTTTGCTAAACTGCATCTTTAAATTGCTAACGGAACTTTTATTGGATTTCATTCTAATTTAATTGTTAACACAAATCAAAAATGTTTACTTAAATATGAGCATTCAAGAGATTTGATGGTCAAGTAATGGATTCTACTTAAACTATTAATTAAACATAAGTCCCTGGTTTCTAGGGACTAAAATTCTATTCGGAATACTATACTGCTGAATAAATTTGAAAAATATTTTTTCTAGTCTGGCAAGTGAAATCATTTTATTCATTAGAATCGTGCTGTTCAATGAAAAATAATCAGAGGGAAAGTTAAAATTACACTAGTTTATTTTATACAACAGTCTCCAAACAAGAATTGAAGACAAAGTAAAACTTAATAATTTAATTCCCATCCTCTCTTTATTTTCTGAAAACATAATCAATTTTATTTAGGTGGCTATAAAACTTTGTCTAGCTTTTTTTGTTTTTCTCCTTTGTAGTCTAAGGATCTATTTTTACAATCTTATTAACAAATTCCTGAAAGGTAATAAGTAAACAAATCTTACTGGGTATTCTGCCTATTCAAGTCAGCTTATTTAAAACAATACATTAATATGAATTTATATATTTAAATCTTACCAAATCAGCTTTCTTATTTTCCAGAATTATTCATCTCTCAATTACAACTGATAAGTTTGCCTAAGAATTTCGAAGTATGCACTATTCTAACTACAAAATTTCTCCCCTTTGAACATATTTTTTGTAATATTAAAACTTCACCAGAAATGTTGACCCAGAAATTCATAAAAATGATACTATAATTAGGAAACAATAATTATATTATTGAGGAAAATTAAATTCATAATTTCGACAACACAACTCTTAAAATAGCACTTTCCTATTTTATAGATGAGAAAACTGAACCTAAAAAAGTTAAACATGTCTAAGCTTATGAAGCTGATGCAATAACTACCCCATCAGACCCTGGCCGTGTTCCAGAGTAAGTTCATTTTATTATGTGGAACAAATAAGCAAGGATGTTTCCTTATGAATTATGAGCTAGTCCGCATAAGTAACAGAAATTACCAATAATCTCTATCATAAACTGACAATTTCAGTAATGGTGGTTAGTATTGCTGTTTCAGCAGTTTGGAATTTTTTCTTTCCTTTTAGTAACTTCCAGTCTCCTGATGCATTATTCAGGTACATACAGCTGACAGTGTTTATGATCTGTGCCATTTAAGAGGAAAGTGCATAAACAAGGCAGAAAGGTAACAGAATAGTTCAGGATGCATTTGGCATTTCACTGCTGGTTTTGTTCTGAGATCAAGTATAATATATCTTTCACTATTGTTTATTTAAGCAAATTTAGGCATTCAGATTCTGCAAAATAGTTAGGTATGTTCTCCAAAGTAAAGCAGTTAAAACTTTGCCTAGTCTAAGGTTTATAACCATGGTCGCCATTCAGTCACTCTGCTTTGAGGAAAACAATACAAACAAACAAAAAAAAGTATTACAAAAGTACACCCCACCCCAGATAACATACAAACATTCACAACTTAATAAGCTTTTGGAAAAAAATGTGTACCAGATAGAAATTCATAGCCAAATAACTTATGCATGAAAAAAACATAAAATCTCTAATTTTGTAATGTCCCAATACTTTCTTGAAGCTAACATTTTGCAAAGTTGTGAATTACTGAGTCTCTAGGCTCTTGAAAGGAAATTATATCAGAATGTTGTGGTTTTTCTGTCATTTCAGTCAAATGAAGATTTCTCTGTCACTATTTATCAGGGAAGCACCTGGTTCACAGCCATCTTATGCTGACACCTGCCAAAATTTACAGTGCTCTTCTCTAGCTATCATTCATCAGAATACACTCATGCTGGAATCTACAGGAGTCAGAATCTCAGTGCACTGCAATCTGGATGAAGAAGCCTTGTCCTCATGTGACATTCAGTTCTCATATTCCATTTGATTGGATCATCCTTGTCACACTGTGGGACACATTTTCCAGTCAACTTCTTTGCCTTTATTTGGGGCAACAAGAAAATGTCTGACTAGCAGCTTGGGAACACAAATTTCTATGAGGATACCTCAAGCCCCTCTGTCTAGATAATTCATTAGTCACTGTTATGTGAATGTTTTGGAGCAATGCTGGGCCCATTGTTTCGTCAGTGGGCTTGCTGTTCCCTGAATCTCCTGTTAGTAAACCGGCTCAAACCCCTCTACCTACTCCTGTTAGTAAACAGGCTCAAACCCCTCTACCTACCTAGAGTAGGCACCTACCTACCAAATCCCAATCCCCTGCCTACCTAGGGGTACAGTCAAAGAGCCTCTTTTCAGGCATGAAAAAATATGAATCTCTCTAGCAAGTCTCTTATTGTCTTGCCTCTCTTATCCCGGGGAACTCATAGAGTTCCCCGGGACAAGAGAATGTTAGAAATGGAGGATTTAACTTTCTTACACTCTATTGTATATGTTAGGACTTCACTCATTTATACTCACAAAGTGTTTTCACACAACACTAATAATTACAGGCTGAACTGTGTTCCCTCCAAATCCATGTGTTGAAGTTTGAGGTACCCCTAGTACCTCAGAATGAAGCTATATTTGGAGATAGAGCCTTGAAAGAGGTAACTAGGTGAAATGAAGTTGTACAGGTAGTCCCTAATCCAGTCTGACTGGTGTTCTTGTACAAGGAGGAGAACTGAACACAAAGAAACTCCTGGTGTTTTGTTTTATTTTTTAATTTTTGGCTATGTGGTGTCTTTGTTGTTGTGCTTAGGCTTTCTCTAATTGTGGCATGCAGGGGCTACTCTTCGTTGTCGTGCACACGTTTCTCATTGTGGTAGCTCTTGTTGCGGAGCACGGGCTCTAGGCACACAGGCTTCAGTAGTTGTGACTCATAGGCTCAGTAGCTGTGTCTCGTGGGCTCTAGAGCACAGGCTCAGTAGCTGTGGTGCACAGGCTTAGCTGCTCTGTGGCATGTGGGATCTTCCCGGACCAGGGCTCGAACCCATGTTCCCTGCATTGGCAGGAAGATTCTTAACCACTGCACTACCAGGGTTTCTTTAAGTAGGAGCATAAAGTAAAAGCCATTCGAGGACAGCCAAAGGATGGCCGTCTGCAAGCCAAGGAGAGGCCTCAGGAGAGACCAAACCGACCAACACCTTGATCTTGGACTTCTAGACTCTAGATATGTGAGGAAACAAATTTCTGTTGTTTCAGCCACACAGGCTGTGATATTTTGTTATAGGCCCACTAGCAAACTAACAAACTAATATTTCAGTCTTGGGTTTCCTGAATCTAATTTGAACCTTAAAAACTGAGCATTGACAGTCTCTTTTCTTCAAATGTCTGATATATCATTCTTAAGCCTCTACGAATCTGTAAATTCTTCTAAATAAATAAGGACTAGATTATATACCAGGAAATGGGAAAACATAAAATAACTATCATTTAATATTTTATTTCAACACATTACCAATTATGTACAATAGAGTTTTTATAAGTAAAAATTTGCAGTTGAATGTTGAGTTTTAAATATTAAACCAAATTCTGTAACCAAAAAGGAGTATTCTGTTTATAGGACTAAAGTTATAACAGGATTAGAAATTCAGCAGGATTTAAGTTAGCAATAAAATTTTGGGGTACTGAATAAAATTTACTAATAATCTAGCAAACACCACCTCATCAAGATTGTAAAACAATATGCTGGGCTCACATTCCTACCTCTATTGCACCCCAACTACCATATAAAGTAAGCAGAGGAGAATGAGGCAGCATTCAAATGCAAATCGATAAAGAAGGAAGAGCCATCTGTGAAGATTAAACACTAGAGAAATATTTAAATTATGTTGAAGATATAGAAATACAGAAGACTTTAGAAGGAAGTTTCATATATTATTTGATCTGTCCAGTATTTTTTAGGGATTATGTCTTGGCTTCATAATTTTGACTCTTCTGTACTCACACATGAACTTCATCTCAAAGAAACCATATTTGGTAATTTTAACAAATCATATCTGGTTAACCTCTATGAGCATGCTGACACTTGTTACATGATACTGTGCCCTAAAATACAGCTTTAACATTTATACTGTTTGCTTTTTTTTTAAATTTTTGAATTTGGCAGCATAGAATATTGTACTCCAAGGAAACAAGTTACATCTAAAAGTGGCCTTGTGGAAAACTCTGTACCCGAGGACTTCTGGGAAGATGGCGGAAGAGTAAGACGCGGAGATCACTTTCCTCCCCACAGATACACCAGAAATACATCTACACGTGGAACAACTCCTACAGAACACCTACTGAACACTGGCAGAAGACCTGAGACCTCCCAAAAGGCGAGAAACCCCCCCCATGTACCTGGGTAGGGCAAAAGAAAAAAGAATAAACAGAGACGAAAGGATAGGGATGGGACCTGCACCAGTGGGAGGGAGGTGTGAAGGAGGAAAAGTGTCCACACACTAGGAAGCCCCTTCGTGGGCGGAGACTGCGGCTGGCGGAGCAGGGGAGCTTCAGACCTGCGGGGGAGAGCACAGCAACAGGGGTGCGGAGGGCAAAGCGGAAAGTTTCCCGCACAGAGGATAAGGGCCACCGGCACTCACCAGCCCGAGAGGCTTGTCTGCTCACCCGCCGGAGCGGGCGGGGCTGGGAGCTGACGCTTGGGCTTTGGTTGGAGCGCAGGGAGAGGACTGGGGTTGGCTGCGTGAACACATCCTGCAGGGGGTTAGTGCACCACGGCTGGCTGGGACGGAGTCCGGGGAAAAGTCTGGACCTGCCAAAGAGGCAAGAGACATTTTCTTCCCTCTTTATTTCCTGGGGCGCGAGGAGAGGGGATTAAGAACGCTGATTAAAGGAGTTCCAGAGACAGGCGCGAGTCACGGCTAAAAGCACGGACCCCAGAGACAGGCATGAGACGCTAAGGCTGCTGCTGCCGCCACCAAGAAGCCTGTGTGCGAGCACAGGTCACTATCCACACCCCTCTTCCGCGGAGCCTGTGTAGCCCGCCACTGCCAGGGTCCTGGGATCCAGGGACAACTCCCCCCGGAGAACGCACGGCGTGCCTCAGGCTGGTACAACGTCACGCCGGCCTCTGCCTCCACAGGCTTGCCCTGCATTCCATGACCCTCCCTACCCACGGCCTGAGTGAGCCAAAGCCTCCGAATCAGCGGCTCCTTTAACCCGGTCCTGTCTGAGCAAAGAACAGACGCCCTCCGGCGACCTACAAGCACAGGCAGGGCCAAATCCAAAGGTGAGCCCCTGGGAGCTGTGAGAACAAAGAAGAGAAAGGGAAATCTCTCCCAGCAGCCGCAGAAGCAGCCGCACAATCAACTTGATGTACCCTGCAGCTGTGGAATACATGAATAGACAAGGAATCATCGCAAATTAAGGAGGAGGGCTTGGAGGGCTTCGGGAGCAAGGTTTATTATTTTTTCCCCTTTTCCTTTCTTCTGAGTGTGTATGTGTATGCTTCTGTGTGAGATTTTGTCTGTATAGCTTTGCTTCCACAATTTGTCTAAGGGTTCTATCCGTCTGTTTTTTTTTTTTTTTATTTTCTCTTAATAATTACTTTTTATTTGAATAACTTTATTTCATTTTACTTTACCTTCGTTCTTTCTTTCCTGCTTTCCCTCCTTTAGACAACGACTCATCCCAAATTGAGGAGGTGGACTTTGAGAGCAAGATTTATGATTTTTTTCCTCTCTTCCTTTTTTTGTGAGTGTGTATGTGTATGCTTCTGTGTGAGATATTGTCTGAATAGCTTTGTTTCCACCATTTGTTCCAGGGTTCTATCCATCCATTTTTTTGTTTATTGGGTTTTTCTCCTCTTAATAATTATTTTTTTATTTTAATAACTTTATTATATTTTATCTTACTTTATTTTACTTTATCATCGTTCCTTCTTTTTTCCTTCCTACCCTCCTTCCTTCCTTGCTCCCTCCCTCCCTTCTTTCTTTCTTTCTTTCTTTCTTTCTTTCTACTTATACTAATTCTTTCTTTCTAATTTTTTTCCCTTTTCTTCTGAGGTGTGTGACTGAAAGGCTCTTGGTGCTATAGCGAGTAGTTAGTGCTGTGCCTCTGAGGTGGGAGAGCCAACTTCAGGACACTGGTCCACAAAAGACCTCACAGCTGCACATAATATCAATTGGCGAAAATCTCCCAGAGATCTCCATCGCAACACCAGCACCCAGCATCACTCAACGACCAGCAAGCTACACTACTGGACATCCTATGCCAAACAACTAGCAAGACAGGCACACAACTCCACCCATTAGCAGAGAGGCTGCCCAAAATCATAATAAGTCGACAGACACCCCAAAACACACCACCAGACGTGGATCTGCTCACCAGAAAGACAAGATCCAGCTTCATCCACCAGAACACAGGCACTAGTCCCTTCCACCAGGAAGCCTACACAACCCACTGAACCAACTTTAGCCACTGGGGACAGACACCAAAAACAACAGGAACTACGAATCTGAAGCTTGCAAAAAGGAGAGCCCAAACACAGTAAGATAAGCAAAATGAGAAGACAGAAAAACACACAGCAGGTGAAGGAGCAAGATAAAAACCCACCAGATCTAACAAATGAAGAGGAAATAGGGAGTCTACCTGAAAAAGAATTCAGAATAATGATAGTAAAGATGATCCAGAATCTTGGAAATAGAATAGACAAAATGCAAGAAACATTTAACAATGACCTAAAATAACTAAAGATGAAACAATGAAGAACAACACAATAAATGAAATGAAAAATACTCTAGATGGAATCAATAGCAGAATAACTGAGGCAGAAGAATGGATAAGTGACCTGGAAGATAAAACACTGGAAATAACTACTGCAGAGCAGAATAAAGAAAAAAGAATGAAAAGAACTGAGGACAGTCTCAGA
>NW_020172369.1:3196827-3198413 GCF_003031525.2 Neophocaena asiaeorientalis asiaeorientalis | reverse complement strand
GAGAAATTAAAACCTTTACAGACAAGCAAAAGCTGAGAGAGTTCAGCACCACCAAACCAGCTCTACAAAAACTGCTAAAGGAACTTCTCTAAGCAAGAAACACAAGAGAAGGAAAATACCTACAATAACAAACCCCAAAAAATAAGAAAATGGGAATTGGAACATACATATCAATAATTACCTTAAATGTAAATGGCATAAATACTCCCACCAAAAGACACAGATTGGTTGATATTTATAGGACATTCCATCCACAAACAACAGAATACACATTTTTCTCTAGTGCTCATGGAACATTCTCCAGGATAGATCATATATTGGGTCACAGATCAAGCCCTGGTAAATATAAGAAAATTGAAATTGTATCAAGTATCTTTTCTGACCACAACACTATGACACTAGATATCAGTTACAGGAAAAGATCTGTGAAAAATACAAACACATGGAGGCTAAACAATACACTACTTAATAATGAAGTGATCACTGAAGAAATCAAAGAGGAAATCAAAAAATACCTAGAAACAAATGACAATGGAGACACGAGGATTCAAAATCTATGGGATGCAGCAAAAGCAGTTCTAAGAGGGAAGTTTATAGCAGTACATTCCTACCTTAAGAAACAGGAAACATCTCGAATAAACAACCTAACATTGCACCTAAAGCAATTAGAGAAAGAAAAACAAACAAACAAAAAAAAAAAACTCCACAGTTAGCAGAATGAAAGAAATAATAAAAATCAGATCAGAAAAAAAAGAAAAACAAATGAAGGAAATGGGAGCAAAGATCAATGAAACTAAAAGCTTGTTCTTTGAGAAGATAAACAAAATTGATAAACCATTATCCAGACTTATCAAGAAAAAAGGGAGAAGAATGAAATCAATAGAATTAGAAATGAAAAAAGGAGAAGTAACAACTGACACTGCAGAAATACAAAAGATCATAAGAGATTACTACAAGCAACTCTATGCCAATAAAAAGGACAACCTGGAAGAAATGAACAAATTCTTAGAAAGGAACAACCTGCCAAGCCTGAATCAGGAAGAAATAGAAAATATGAACAGACTACTCACATGCACTGAAATTGAAACTGTGATTAAAAATCTTCCAACAAACAAAAGCCCAGGACCAGATGGCTTCACAGGCGAAATCTATCAAACATTTAGAGAAGAGCTAACACCTATCCTTCTCAAACTCTTCCAAAATATATCAGAGGGAGGAACACTCCCCAACTCATTCTATGAGGCCACCATCACCCTGATACAAAAACCAGACAAGGATGTCACAAAGAAAAAAAAAAAACTACAGGCCAATATCACTGACGAACATAGATGCAAAAATCCTCAACAAAATACTAGCAGACAGAGTCCAAAAGCACATTAAACGGGTCACACACCATGATCAAGTGATTCTTCAATACACGCAAATCAATCAATGTGATACACCATATTAACAAATTGAAGGAGAAAAACCATATGATCATATCAATAGATGCAGAGAAAGCTTTTGACAAAATTCAACACCCATTTATGATAAAAACCCTGCAGAAAGTAGGCATAGAGGGAACTTTCCTCAACATAATAAAGGCC
>NW_020172369.1:3195838-3196493 GCF_003031525.2 Neophocaena asiaeorientalis asiaeorientalis | reverse complement strand
TATTCAACATAGTTTTGGAAGTTTTAACCACAGCAATCAGAGAAGAAAAGAAAATAAAAGGAATCCAAATCGGAAAAGAAGAAATAAAGCTGTCACTATTTGCAGATGACATGATACTATACATAGAGAGTCCTAAAGATGCTACCAGAAAACTACTAGAGTTAAGCAATGAATTTGGTAAAGTAGCAGGATACAAAATTAATGTACAGAAATCTCTGGCATTCCTATACAATAAGGATGAAAAATCTGAAAGTGAAATAAAGAAAACACTCCCATTTACTACTGCAACAAAAAGAATAAAATATCTAGGAATAAACCTACCTAAGGAGACAAAAGACCTGTGTGCAGATAATTATAAGACACTGATGAAAGAAATTAAAGATGATACAAATAGATGGAGAGATATACCATGTTCTTGGATTGGAAGAATCAACATTGTGAAAATGAATCTACTACCCAAAGCAATCCACAGATTCAATGAAATCCCTATCAAACTACCACTGGCATTTTTCACAGAAGTAGAACAAAAAAAAAAAAAATCACAATTTGTATGGAAACACAAAAGACCCCGAATAGCTAAAGCAATCTTGAGAACGAAAAACAGAGCTGGGGGAATCAGGCTGCCTGACTTCAGACTATACTACAAAGCTACAGT
>NW_020172369.1:3185443-3195695 GCF_003031525.2 Neophocaena asiaeorientalis asiaeorientalis | reverse complement strand
TCTTTGATAAAGGAGGCAGGAATGTACATTGGAGAAAGGACAGCCTCTTCAATAAGTGGTGGTGGGGAAACTGGCCAGCTACATGTAAAACTATGTGATTTGATCACTCCCTAACACCATACACAAAAATAAGCTCAAAATGGGTTAAAGACCTAAATGTAAGGCCAGAAAGTATCAAATTCTTATAGGAAAACATAGGACACTCTTACATAAATCACAGCAATGTCCTTTTTGACCCCCCTCTTAGAGAAATGGAAACAAAAATAAACAAATGGGACCTAATGAAACTTAAAATCTTTTGCACAGCAAAGAAAACCATAAACAAGACCAAAAAACAACCTCAGTATGGGAGAAAATATTTGCAAATGAAGCAACAGACAAAGGATTAATCTCCAAAATTTATAAGCAGCTCATGCAGCTTAATAACAAAAAACAAACAACCCAATCCAAAAATGGGCAGAAGATCTAAATAGACATTTCTCCAAAGAAGGTATACAGACTGCCAACAAACACATGAAAGAATGCTCAACATCACTAATCATTAGAGAATTGCAAATCAAAACTACAATGAGATATCATGTCACACCAGTCAGAATGGCCATCATCAAAAAATCTAGAAACAATAAATGCTGGAGAGGGTGTGGAGAAAAGGGAACCCTCTTGCACTATTGGTGGGAATGTAAATTGATACAGCCACTGTGGAGAACAGTATGGAGGTTCCTTAAAAAACTACAAATAGAACTACCATATGACCCAGCAATCCCACTACTGGGCATATACCCTGAGAAAACCATAATTCAAAAAGAATCATGTGCCAAAATGTTCATTGCAGCTCTATTTACAGTGGCCCGGAGATGGCAACAACCTACGTGTCCATCATCGGATGAATGGGTAAGAAGATGTGGCACATATATACAATGGAATATTACTCAGCCATAAAAAGAAATGAAATTGAGCTGTTTGTAATGAGGTGGATAGACCTAGAGTCTGTCATACAGAGTGAAGTAAGTCAGAAAGAGAAAAACAAATACCGTATGCTAACACATATATATGGAATTTAAGGGAAAAAAAATGTCATGAAGAACCTGAGGGTAAAACAGGAATAAAGACACAGACTTACTGGAGAATGGACTTGAAGATATGGGGAGATGGGAGGGTAAATTGTGACAAAGAGCGAGAGAGGCATGGACATATATACACTACCAAACGTAAGGTAGATAGCTAGTGAGAAGCAGCTACATATCACAGGGAGATCAGCTCGGTGCTTTGTGACCGCCTGGAGAGGTGGGATAGGGAGGGTGGGAGGGAGAGAGATGCAAGAGGGAAGAGATATTGGAACATATGTATATATATAACTGATTCATTTTGTTGTGAAGCTGAAACTAACATACCATTGTAAAGTAATTATACTCCAATAAAGATGTTAAAAAAAAACAAACACTCTGTACCTGTTAAATAATAACTCTGCCTTCTCTCCTCCCTCCAGCCCCTAGTAATCATTATTCTATTTACTGTTTCAGTGAATTTAACTACTCTAAGAACCTTATATGAGTGAAATCATATGGTATCTATCCTTTTGTGACTGGCTTATTTAATTTAGCTTAATGTCTTCAGGATTCTTCCATTTTATAGCATGTGTCAGAATTTCCTTCCTTTTTAGGGCTGAGTACTATTCTGTTGTATATATCTCTCCATCCATCTGTCAATGGATACTTGTGTTGTGTTCACCTTATTGACTATTGTGGATAGTGCTGCTATGAATATTGGTGTATAACTGTTTGAGTCTATGTTTTAAAATTTGTAAGTATATACTCAGAACTGGAAAAAATAAATAAATAAATAAAAGTGGCCTTGCGGCTTGACCAGGAATCTCAGCCTTTAAGGAATGACTGCCCTTAGTGTAACATTGGAGGATATTGAAAAGAGGCCTTTACAAATTCATCTATCATTAACATGGAGATAATTCTTATGAGGTCAAATATAAGCACTTGCAGGGAGCACTGCACCATTAAAAAATAACAAGAAAAAATATTTTGAAGGAGCAAACTTGATTTTTAGGTATTTTCCCAACAGAAGTGTGTTTCTTTCATCTCATGTTTGATTTAATTACACTCTAGAAATGTGATTTTCTCAAATGAAACACAAGGTCAAATCATTTTTAGTCTAAATGAGTAGCAGTGAGTAACAAAGTGAGACAAAGCAGATTTTTCTGGGTTTTGCTTTTTGAAAATAGAGATAATAGCTGTCTTGCTTCAAATAGAAGGTTAAAAGGATGATTTTTAATGACTGAATGCTCCAAGAAAGCTGAGTAATTTTGCATTACTAAAAGTAAAAGCAATCTAGAAAATGATAATCATTGGTATACTTATAATTCAGTTTTTCTGTACAAAGAATATATGCTGTAGGAATAATGTGAAAATATTTAACATAAACCCTTGATTTTCAATTACCATAAGATAATTATTATAAATGCAAATAACAGGACCTATAATAAAATCCTGTCATACAGGATTCATTAACTATAGATTCATTATTAAAACCTAAAGAAACTTGAAACAGAAATTTAAAGTTTCCTAATAATGCAAAATTATGAAAAAGGTTGAATAGGAAGGGACCTATATATTCTCAGCAAAAATATTTTTTAAATAATTTGTGAAAATATTGGATGCTATGAAAAGATAAAAACAGGAATTAATTTTAAGGATACTGTGGTTGCCTTCTTTCAATTTAGAGTCACCTCAACTCTATCACCTAATATAGGGCTTATTCTATTTCTTACATATACATATCTGTATTTATATACATAGGCATATGCATGTACATATTTGATCTTTCATCTCATGTTTGAACACGTCAAGCATGAGAAAAACAGGTCTAGAAACCACAGATTTGGGTAAAAGTCATGAATCTAAAAATGAACAATTACAATACACTGAGATAAATGATATAAAGGAGGAAAGCAAGGGACTCTTTAGAAAAGGTTCCCCAACCCCTGGGCCGTGGATTGGTACCAGTCTTCAGCCCGTTAGGAACTGGGCTGCACAGCAGGAGGTGAGCAGCTGGCGAGCCAGCAAAGCTTTATCTTCCACTTCCCATTGCTCTGCATCGCTCTCATTACTGCCTGAACCATCATGCCCCACCCCGTCTGTGAAAAAATTGTCTTCCAGGAAACTGGTCTCTGGTGCTAAAAAGGTTGGGGGTTGCTGTTTTAGAAGACTGAAGAAGGACATCAAGTTTAGACTAAAAGAAACAAGAAAAACTGCTTGGAAAAAGCATAGGGACATGTAAAATTAGCTATATAAACAGAGGTGAATCATTCCACTTTGAGTTGTAGCAAATGGGAAAGCTCAAAGGTGAGAAAGAGTAGGAACTGTAGATGAAGACACCCTTGGACTTTAAATATTTACCACTTAGAGTTTGACTAGAATGTATTTCTGAGCAAACCCAAAGATCTCCAGATGAAAAACTCTCCTAGTGACTAACACTATAGATTAGTTTTGCCTGTTATTGGAATTCACATAAGTGAAATCATAAAGCATATACCCTTTTGGATTTGGATTCTTTTGCTTTAGAATTTATCCATGTTGTTGCATGTCGTGGACTGTTGGCTCTCATTGCTGTATAGTATTCCATTGGGGGCACATACTAGTTTATTTATCCATTCTAATGTTGATGGACAGTTGGGTTATTTGCAGATTTGGGCTATTATAAATAATGATAATATAAGCATTCTTATACATTTATAGTGAGAACATGTTATTAAAGTGCTTCTTAAAGAAGAATTACATTGTTGGGTATAAGATAAATAATGAAAGTGCCTAATACTAATTTTGATATTGTATTATGATCCTGGTGAACCACACCTAATTTTTGACCTACTGTCAGGAATCTTTTTCTAGATGAGTGACATTGAGAATTCAAGAATAGCATATATTTTATTTCATAGCACTCAATGAGTAAGTTTTAATCTAGTCCAGTATGACATAAGTATTAAACTAAATGGGAAGACTTTCAAAACAAGAGAAAAGACAAAAATAATATCAAAATCATACAGATCTCTCACTATGTGAAAGGTTTGAGCTATATCTTCAGTGATTTGTAGTATATCTTTGGACATGGCAATAAACAACCATACTTTTTAAAACTATTGTTTAATGGATGTGGGAGATAAACTGAAGGATATACCAAGAAGTGTTTCACTATCTCTGGAAAGAACTGAGTAAAGAAGGGCAGAGAAGTAAATAGTCATCAGTGGTTCAGAAAAATTTGTGGATTTCTCAATACTTTGAAAATTTGATGACACTATAAACTCTTATCCAGGAACATACTCATAGAAGTAGAGATAAATTTTACATACTGTCAAGGGGACCAAGACCTTATGAAATTCACCAATAAACCCTAGGTTCAGAACCTCTAGATTGCATCAGCATAAATTAGTATTAATGGAACTTGAGACAAATGGGAGAGAGGGAGGTGTCAATATGCTGTTTGGCTTTTAGCAATAATAATTATTCACAACTTTCTTTCTCTTCTCTGGCTTTAAAACTAATAGAGAAATAAAACATTATAAGCATATTTAAATGTCAAGTATTGAAATGTCAAGTTTGCAAATAAACTGTTTGGAAAATGAAACGTGGATAAGAGGTCACACTTGGATTCCTTAATACTGTCATTGCATTAAACTTAACTACTTGGTCACAGGAAAAAACACAGACTTTCTAAGCATAGACAGCACAATTTTGTGTCATTTTGCACATAAAAATCTGTATGTCTTATTGACAATTACCTCTGGAAAAAAATTATATTTCTAGAAAGAGCTCAACTGAAAAATGCTTAGTTCTTCCTTTCAAACTCGGAAATCAGAAATGTTCTTGGGGTTATGGAAAGGCTATTCTTCCTAGTACTCAGAAAGGGAAGGTGCTCTTAATTTATGTGTTGAGGTAGAAACACTATTAGAAAAATAATATGCCCTATTAGAAGCCTCCATCATCTTTCCTAAAGAGGTAACTGGGAAACGGCAGTCAATGAAGAATTTCTTCTAGGAAGAAAATTGTGAAAAGAAAAAGATAAGTCTAGTTTTAAGTTTAGTTTTAATTAAAGTTGCTGGATTTAGCATATAAAAATACATGATATCCAAATAAATTTGAAGTTCAAACAACAAATCGGTTATTTAGTGTAAGTATATCACATGCACTATTTGGGACATATTTAAAGAGTAGGTTTTTGTAAAATTTGAAATTCAGATTTAACTGAGTGTCCTGTATTATATATGGCAAACCTAGATTAAGAGGTAGATAGTAATAGAAAAGCTGGGCACTTGACAGAAAACAAATAACATAATGGGTATTGACATCAAATTTGATGTTTAATTTGATGTAAACCCTTCTGTAGTGGGTAGATTTTCTAATGTGGACCATTTTTCAAGATGGCATGTGTGCTTGCCAGGCCATGTCTTATCAAGGGGACCTTGCTTACTAAAGAGAATCTAGCAAGATTAACCTCTAGGGAATCACCCGTGTTTAGAAAAATAAACACTAGGACCCCCAGGATAAGTCCACATAGAAGTTTAATGGGAGTATATCAACTATGTTATGAAAAGAGTTTCTGTTCAGTTTCTGTTGCTAGGGGAGCTAATATATAAAATCCTTTCTAATTCTCAGATTCTATGATGCAAAACTAAAGATAATTCCACCAAACTGTTCACTTTAAAATGGTTAATTTCATGCTATGTGAATGTCTCCTCAATAAATTATTATTTTTTTAATAAGTTTACTTATTTAATTTATTTTTGGCTGCGCTGGGTCTTCTTTGCTGTGCACGGGCTTTTCTCTGGTTGAGGTGAGCAGGGGCCACTCTCCATTGCGGTGCATGGGCTTCTCATTGCAGTGGCTTCTCTTGTTGCAGAACACGGGCTCTAGGCTTGAGGACTTCAGTAGTTGAGGCATGAGGGCTCAGTAGTTGTGGCACATGGGCTTAGTTGCTTCACGGCATGTGGAATCCTCCTGGACCAAGGCTCGAACCCACATCCCCTGCATTGGCAGGCGGACTCCTAACCACTGTGCCACCAGGAAAGCCCCTTCAATAAATTATTAAATAGATATGAAAAGTCTTTCTCAGTCTTCATTCTGTGAGTATGGCCATTATGACGGATCTTTACCTCAAATGTCCTTTCCCCAAGGATACCCATAATATTTGTTTTATTTTTTTTCTTTTTAACTTTATGATTTGTAATTCAGTTTTTCTCATCATGTGCTCCTACTTCTATCTCCTATATACTGGGGTTTCCTATTATTCATCCTTAGGATGTTTGGTTCTCTCATTTTTATGTTCTGTCCTTTGGAAATATTTGCTTGCTCTATTTGAATTTTAAAAATGCATTTTATAAAAATATTGACTCTGATATAATTTAACTTGGTGTATACTTACTTATAAAAATGTTTAGTAAACTTGTCATTCTCATTAATAGCTCTCTTAAGAAGATAAGAAAAAGAGAGTCAGTGTCAGCTTGTGTATGGAGTTTTGTGGAAATCTGGGTGGCATCAACTGAGAGTTACAATGAATATATTAACATAGATGCACTGAATGTATCTTAACTTGATAATGTTTAGTCAATCAGATTTAACTATTATGGGAATTTCTGGGTATAAAATTCTTTAAAACAAAACATTTGTACACTTTGTTTTCATAAGTAAAATATAGTATTAGTGCCAATATTATAATACAGTAGTTTGCTCCTTAAAATAAATAAAACAGTAAATGCTATGCCTTTTGCTTCTGTTGGAACAACTTAGAGAAAAAGAGCCAGTAGAACTGAGGCATTGCTCTGATGAATGGGAGCCTGACTCGGGAGGGACCATATACAGTGCTTCAGTAGGAATATCACGTTCATCCTATTTTTGCAATGCACTGAGAGACTCAGAAGTACTCTTTAAGCTCTCCCTGAGAAATAAAGTTGAAATCATTTGCAATGATACACAGCAGTCAGCAACACCATATAGGACATCAATCGCAATCATCCAGGTAGAAAGAATGCCCTGACTTCTGGGGTTGGGGATGAATAGGTGGGGTGGTTTATGTCACTTCCCCTTTTGTTTGTAGATCTCCAACAGTACCTTTCTTTATATGTGCCTGTTAATAAGTGCTTGGTTTATTTAGTATATTGTGGCTGTGTGAGTATTAAAATCTCCCTTTCTCCTAAAAATTCTGCTCTATAAATTGGAAGGCACTTTTGAACAGGCTCACAGTCATCTGCTCCAAGGATTGTATCTGGAAAGATCCAGACATATATTCCATTTTTCCACATAAGCACTGTAGCTCAGGCAAACTATTCTGTTTCATTCTTTAGGGCAGCAGTCCCCAACATTTTTGGCACCAGGGACCAGTTTGGAGGAAGATAATTTTTCCACAGACGGGGGTGGGGGATGGTTCAGGTGGTAATGCAAACAATGGGGAGCGGCAGGTGAAACTTCGCTCACTGGCCCATCGTTCACCTCCTGCCATGCAACCTGGTTCCTAACAAGCCGTGGACCATTACTGGGTCTGCAGCCTGGGAGTTGGGGACACCTGCTTTAGGGGGAAACATCTCACCAGACTTTCGCTGTCACCACCCACATCCTCTACTGTTCCAATTTCAACCCTTCTTCAAGACTCCTCAATGCCATTTTTATTCAGGTAATCTAATTCAGATGACCCTAGTCTGAAGTGATCATTTTTTCCTCAGAAATTTTAGGAGAATATGGCAGATAAATTTCTGAGATACTTAATAATAAGCTTCAATGTGATAGTTCTTTGGAAATGTTCTCCAGAAAAGGTGGTATATTTGCTGCTGCCTTTAAAAAAGGAAAAAGAAGAGTTTGATGAACATAGTTGTGTTGAAACTATTTCATACCAACCTTTTGTATAATTGATATTATTTTTAGTGTTTGTCAAAGTTGATTACAAAAATGTTTGAATTTCTGCTTCACTGGTTATTGCTTTTGTCACAGATTAAAACATTTGAGGCAGTAATGAGGAAGTCTCTGGGGTTCTGCCTATTCCCTGTCCTCTTTTTCTTGGCCATTCCTATGTCAAGATTCTGCCCCATCCTCAACTCCTTTCTGTCCTTTAAAACACCTCCAGCTTGTTTCTTTCTCTGGGTCTTTGCATTCAATATCCTTTCTCTTTATAATGCTTTCCCCATGGCTGTTTCCATTGATTCAAGTCTCAGTTCAGAGAAAAATTCCCTTACCATTTTTAGCTAAAATAGTTCTCCATTATCTTTCATTGCTTGGCTTTATCTTCTTCATAGAATTTATCTTTCCTACCCTCCCTTCCTCCCTCCATCCGTCCCTTCTTCCTTTCCTTTTTTTTCTACATCCATAGATTGGAAGCAAAGTGAAAGCAGGGACTCTATCTAAGTCAACATTTCACTCTCATCTTCTAGAACAGTGCCGGGTGTCTGATAAATGTTTTAAAATATTGGCTGGATAGCTGATAGAATGAATGACTGACCCAATGATTCTGAGGTAAAAATCAGCCAATGATAAGCAAAATCTTTTTCTGTTAAAACAGCTTTGGCAAGAACAT
This sequence comes from Neophocaena asiaeorientalis asiaeorientalis, assembly GCF_003031525.2. Taxonomy (NCBI): domain Eukaryota; kingdom Metazoa; phylum Chordata; class Mammalia; order Artiodactyla; family Phocoenidae; genus Neophocaena; species Neophocaena asiaeorientalis. The sequence continues at coordinate 3,187,130 of NW_020172369.1, read as the reverse complement.
GTTAGTGAAGTACAGGCCCTTCTTTGTGGATTTGTTTAAGGAATAAATTGATGTCTGGCAGGTCTATAATAGGGCTGAAGCAGGAGAGCCAAGGGAAAGCAATAGATCATTGAATATATTATCTGTAGAGATGACACTTTGAAACTTCACCCATTTGACTCCTCCTATTGTGTAAATTTTGGGGTTTCTAGGAGCTACTGTTTATAGCACAAAGTAGACAGAACCTAAGTGTTTGTTGTTAGTAATGTGTACGCTACATTATGGGCAAATAAATCCTCTTTTGGATAGTGTTTTGTATGTGTACATGTGTGTTGTTATGATTCTTTAAGATTCTAAAAGTCACTCTCAGCTACGATACATATAAAAACAGGCTACAAGCTAGAATAAGCCCAAAGGTCATACTTTGTTGACAATTTGATCTACCTCATTCTTCAGTTCTTGAAATGGGATTACTGTATTGATACCTGATTCTCATTTGAATTTATAAACTCTCTGGTACACCAATACCTCTTGGATTACTCACTGCTTTATTTATTTATTTTTTTAATTCTAGAATTCCTTCTTTCTGTTGTCCAACAACCTACCTTGTTCTTTGCTTATCTTCTCATTTTCTGTCCTCTAGCAAATAAATATCAAAAGTTAAAATAGTGAACAATGTTTCTCAAAACTTGAAGCCTTGTTGACAACATTTTCCAGGATTCTGCTGCCTACTGAATTCCAATGATCTGGTTAATCAGCATTGAGGACAGGTTGATTATCCATGTTAGATCCATGAAAAGCCTATGGCTGTCCTAAACTTGCTCTTTGTTTACATGTTGTTTTGTTACCACATTCTGGCTTCCAAACTTGGCTTCTTCCAAATACATGTAGATGAATCTGTAACTTTCTTGCCTGCCTTCTCACTATTGGTGGGTTTTGTTCCAGATAGTGTTTCCTTCTTGCCTTACCATCTCATTTCATCCCACAGTGTCTTGCGAGTATGCACTTTGACATATTGTATAATCTTCATTTCTCTACTCTTAACATTGATCTAATCTTGAGATCCTGGGACTATATTCCTTCCTTGATTATAAACTTATTTTCTCCTGTCTTCATTCTCATCACTATGATTGATCCTTTCATATCTATTTACAAATAGTCACATCTTCTCTATTAAAAAAATACATAATATATCTTCCCTTTATAAATCTATGCCCTCAAGTTCCCAATAAATATCTTTCAACTCTAGCCAAAGTTGTCAAAAATATTGATAGGTATTGGTGAGTTCAAATTAATTTGTATCCTTCCATTCTATCCAGTGATTCCTTAACTTTGTCAATATAAAACTTGCATGCTCACTCTCATCTTACCTAGACCCCCAAAAAACTTTAAATAATAAAATCTTCCTCTGAATTTCCAAATCATTGAATACTGATCAATTATCTAGATATAGCCATTCAAATATTTCCATAGCTTAAAATCACATCCAAAATATATTTACAACAATACTCAAAGGCAAACTAAGTTTTGTTACTAGAAATATTTGCAATATATAATAGAAGATTTTCTTTTAATTAAAGTAGATATACTAAAAATTCTCTGCCAAGAGAACTATAGGTAAGTAGTCTCTAAATTTTTGTTCAAATCTTGTGCAACTTACAGTTTCATTCAGTTAACATGCACTAACCCAATGCCTACCATAAGAGCA